>NC_044394.1:52183744-52486668 GCF_006542625.1 Nomascus leucogenys
ACCTGAATGAGTGTTGGGACAGCTAACGTGGGCCAGGTGCCTTTGCGGTAGGGGATGGAGGGCTGTAGTGTTTTGCGGAAGGAATGAATGGCCAGCCATGAAGAAGAGGAAGCTGGAGGCTGGCCATGAGTGAAAGAAGGAAGTCAAAATCAGAGGCATTAGGCAAAGTGACAGCCAGTGAGAGACTTCCTAATGTGCATTGGCCAATGGAATTTTTGTTTTGTTTTGTTTTTGAGATGGAGTCTCGCTTTGTTGTCCAGGCTAGAATGCAGTGGCATGATCCTGACTCACTGCAACCTCTGCTTCCCAGGTTCAAGTGATTCTCCTGCCTCAGCCTCCCAAGTAGCTGGAACTACAGGAGTGTGTCACCATGCCCAGCTAATTTTTGTATTTTTAGTAGAGATGGCGTTTCACCATGTTGCCCAGGCTGGTCTTGAACTCCTGGCCTCAAGTGATCCACCCGTCTTGGCCTCCCAAAGTGCTAGGATTACAGGTGTGAGCCACTGCACCCCACCCCCCACCCCCCACCAGCCAATGGAATTGTAATGCAGTGATGAGCTCCATGGGTTACTCTGATACCCTGTGATGAAACTACTTTGTTTCACTGTTTAGTTGCAAACTTGTTTAACTTCAAACTTCTTTATGCACTGATCATACAGAACTGGCTCTGGATAGTGGTATTTGGAGAAAGTCAAGTCAAGGGGTATTGGTTCTAGGTTTATTTTGGGCAGGGACAAGAGAACACCCATATGAGACGTAAATGAGAGGGAATGTTCTGCAAGATCAGGAGCTTGGAGAAAGAAGTGACTATGAGAAGCTTAAGTTCCTTTAGAAAGCCCACATATTTTAAGAGAGAGGGCCCTTGCCTGTCTCTGAAGATAGGAGATCAAGGCAATGTATGTAGATATTCATGGAAAAGTTGGCCTTACACCTTTGTCACAGTTGACAAAGCTGAAGGACTTAGGAGATCTGAGAGTCTAAGGCATAAGCCTGCCTCTCTCTCTCTTTCTCTCTCTCTCTCTCTCTCTCTCTCTCACACACACACACACACATTCACATTCTTACTAAACAACTGACCTGATATTGATGGGGAGTCTTATTCACTGTTGCCAAATAAGTTTATTCCTGCTGCTACTCAACCGGAAATGCTTATGTGTACAGAGTTGCAGAGTTAAGAGATGACTCCACTGGACACTAAGGACTGGGAGTAGAGGCTGCCCCCCAGGACTTCAGATTTAGGGTTATATTTGACTGCATTGGTTGTGTTCTCTGTTCCTGGCATCTTAGTAAGTTGTGTCTCTTTCCATCAGATTTTCAGGGCACTTCCCGCTACATGTCTTAATGTATGTTACAGATCCCTCAAAGCAAACTTGATTAAATCTAACTATTTGGGGGGCTTGAAAACAAGAGGAAAGAGGTTAAATTGTTTTTCTAGATTTCCTTATGTAATTTCTTTTACCATAATACTAACAAAGTGAATGAGAATTTAGTAAAGAGAAGCCACTATCAGATCCCTCTGCCCACTTCCAAGTTCCTAACCTCTTGCATGCCTGAATCTTGTAGGTGGATGAAGTTTTGTGTTTACTGTACTGACCTGAAGTGAGGAACAACCACATCCATCTTTATCTTCACTCTCTCCATCTGTCAACTGCATTGTTCCCTCACATCTTCCTGCAAAGTACCATTATTTCTACACCTTAAGAATGAAAGAGTGAAGAGAAAACGACAAAGTGTTCTTGTTTATCAGGAGATGGGGGTGAGCTGAGCTTTCCACAAGGTCCTGAATGGATGAGAAGGACCCAAAACATATGGAAAATATGGAGAATAGGGTATAAGTAATAAAAATAAAAATAAAATAATAAAATAAATTGGGAATGCCAGTTTCTGGTAATGATTTGTTTTCACAGTAACTGAGAACTCCCATAAACCTGCGATTAATCACACATTTATGGTGACGGTAAGCTGGGAGAATTAGGGGGCTCGGTGGGACTTGGGTTATTAGCGCAGCTGCTTTTCATTGATGAGATCTGAGTTCAAATCTCAACCAGTGTTACAAATGAAAATGTCATTTTGAAAGTTAATTAGCTGTATGCAATAAATACTGGCTGCTTGATTGATGTACCTAAAAATTCACTACCCAGAAAAAAATTATGTATATATATATATATATACATATATATATCTGGCCTGTTAAGAGAGTCCAGTCAGTCAAAAAGTCAGACATTATTTAAACAATTTGCTTTTCTTAATAGTCAAACCACCTGCAAGTAAATAGAATATATTAAAAGAAGGTGGAGCTTCTGGTAGAGCATGTGAAAGAACGTCTGAACATAGTAAGAACTGTAGAATTTTAGAACTAGAAATAAAACCTTTAAAAGCCATCTAATCTAATCCTTGGTATTTTTTTAATAGAAGAAGGAATAAAAACGGGAGGTTAAGTGACTTGCTTAAGTCACACAGTTAACTAGTGGGGAAGCAGGGCTGGACTCCAGGTGTCCTGGCAATCCTGTGTTCTCTCTGAATTAGTCTTACGGACTCTGAACATCATCCTCTCTTCTCTGCCCTGGGAGCTTAGCCTCTCTCCATGGCTCATCCACATGGCCTTTTCTTCAGTGCGTTCTGTGCCTCAGAAGGTTCTGTCTTCTCATTATAAAAAAAAAAAAATGAAAAACTTACTTCTCTGAACTTTTTTAAAAAAAAATGAAGATGCTTCCATCAGATTTGTCATCTCTGCTTTCACAGGTAGAAATACATTAGCAACACACACAGCTGTGTTACCTTTTACATCAGACATGCTAAAATTGAATTCAGAACTCAGTGGGAGAATTAGGAGGCTCCTGCATAAATCTAATAAAATTAGAGAAGCAAGAGAGCAGACGGCTATTCCACCTGAAACAATACTCTGTAAGGACTTTTGTCCAGGCCAGTGAAAAAGTCAGCCATGAAGAAGTCCTTGGTCACTTTATTTACCTCTTTACAATTTAAGCTGCTCTTGATCTTGAGATGATGCCTTCTATGTAGCATTTCACTGGGTGGCAACATAGCTTGACTAAAACCATTTAAGGTGATTCTGGTGAACATTCAGGAAGAAAAGAGGAGATATGGAGGAAGGCTCTATCATCTTAGACAATACGTCTGTCACCATGCATGGGATGCTGGTAGAAATGTGGACGGTAAAGGCTATTCTGGGGAGATCTCAGTTGGAAATGAAGAATGCATTTTTGCAAGCTGGCGGAAAGGTGATTTTCCTTGTGATAAGTTTCTCTCACAGGTAGAGAAACATTAGCAACCCACACAACTGTGTTCCCTTTACATCAGACATTCTAAAATTGAATTTAGAATTCAGTGGGAGAATTAGGGGACTTCTGCATGAATTGGATAAAATTAGAAAAGAGAGAAGACTGTACCTGTACCATAAAGTGGTTATAGATGTCAACAGACTTGGCTGAATTGTATTCTCATGTTTTGTGGAAGGTAAAACTTGCAAGTGATAAACTGGGTATTGAGCTGAGGAGATTCCTAAGCAAAGTATTGGATTGGCTGTGTTTCTCCTTACTGCTTAGAGGAAAATGTGAGAGGGGGGAGATATATTGAAAGCACTGTTAGGCTAAAAGGAAACAGTACTTGAAATTTTGGAAGATTTTCAGCCTATGTTGCAGAAAATGACAGAGCATGTTCTGAAGAGAACACTAAGGGTGTGGCTGAACAACCATTCGATAAGGATATTAGCATGGGTGTGACCCACAGGTCTAAGCAGCCATTGCAGCAGAAGCCAGAAAAATGCAATCATAACAGCAGAGAAACTCCAGTTGGAACTAAAAAGGACAGAGAAAGTGCAACAGAACAAAGGGAGGCAGTTGGACTTCTGGGATGCTACAGGACAAGTCCTTAGAGCTATCTGGCTTTAAACATGCATTGTCCTTCAAGAAAAGGGAAGAATGACCTTTAAGGCAATTCAGAGACCATAGGGCTTCCACTGCTTCTACAGGCCTAGGAGTAAGTCTGATTCGTCCTTGGCTTCAGTGGGTCAGGTGTGGGGTTGAGGCCTCCTTGTAGAGCCAAAGGGGTGGCTGTTCCATGGATCCAGTGGGGTGACACTGCCACTCCAGTGGTACTGGAGGGCAGAACATAGAACCAAAGAGGATTATTCTCAAGCCTCAAGATCTAATGGAATTTGCCTTGTCAGGTTTTGATCTTTCTTGAGTCCCATCACCCCTTTCTTTCTTCTGATTTCTCCCTTTTGGAATGGAAATGTCTATTCTATTCCTGTCCACTACTAGATTTTGGAAGCACATAACTTGTTGGTTTCACAAGTTCACAGCTGGAGAGGAATTTTGTTTGCCTCAGGATAAATCATACCTTGCATATTTGCTTCAGATGATATTTATTTTTATTTATTTATTTTTTGAGATTGTGTCTCACTCTGTCACCCAGGCTGGAGTGCAGTGGCATAATCTCATCTCACTGCAACCTCCACCTCCCAGGTTCAAGCGATTCTCCTGCCTCAGCCTCCTGAGTAGCTGGGATTACTGGCACCCACCACCACGCCCAGGTAATTTTTGTATTTTTAGTAGAGATGAGGTTTCACCATGTTGGCCAGGCTGGTCTTGAACTCCTTCCCTCAAGTGATCCATCTTGGACTTCCAAAGTCCTGGGATTACAGGCATGAGCCACCGTGCCTGGCCAGATATTTAGATGAGACTTTGGTCTTTACACTTTAGGCTTAATGCAAGAATGAATTAAAACTTCGGGGGCTGTTGGGATAGAATAAGTACATTTTGTATGTGAGAAAGACATGGATTTTGAGGGCCTGGGGCAGAATGTTATAGATTGAACATTTCTGTTCCCCGCTAAACTCACATGTTGAAACCCTAAGTCCCAGTGTGGCGATATTTGGAGATGGGGCCACCAAGGAAGTAATAAGGTTAAATGAGGTCAGAGTGGTGAGCCCTGGTCTGATAGAATTGGTGTTCTTACGAGAAGTGACAGCAGATCTCTCTCTCTCTCTTTCTGTCTCTGAAAGAGAAGAAAGGTTATTGTGAAGATAGCAAGAAGGAGGCCATTTGCAAACCGGTAAGAGAGCCCTCACCAGAAACCAAATTAACCAGAACCTTGATCTTGGACTTCTAACCTCCAGAACTGTGAGAAAACAAATTTCTGTTGTTTGACCAATTCTTCTGCCTTCCTTTTCTACTTGTAAGGATTTATATGATTAGTTTGGGCCTACCTAAATAACGCAGGATATTCTTTCTATTTTAAGGTCCATAAGATTAATTCTATTTGCTGTGTTTCTTTTTCCACGTAATGAAACACATTCACCAGTTTCAGATATTCGGGTGAGGATATTTCTGGGAGGTGATTACCCTGCCCACCACAGAGATAAATATCCATTAAATTTTACTTATTATGTTTAGTAATTATCTATAAAATAGTTAATCTTGCATGTAGTTCTGCTCAATTACAGACTACTAATAACTGCAAACATAACTTAGTCCAAAAAAGATTTATGGTCACAGGAAATAAAACATTCAAATTTCTATTTAAAATTTCAAATTAGATACATTTTTTTGGTTGTTGTAGACAAGCATCCAAAGATATTCAATACAATTGTAGAAGCATAAAATATATTAGGATAAAAATATGGAAAGAGGGATAAAATACAGACTGAAGGAGAAAACAAAACTAACTTTCCATATCCTAAAGAAGAGGTTTTCATGCATGAGGATGGATATCAAATAATAATTAGATTTACATAACACTAAAAAAGTAAAAGAGAAATAGTTGTATTTTTAAATGCCAATACTTAAAATATTGCAGCACTTTAAAGTTAAGAAAAATAATATTGAAATATGAAAGCATTTATAATTTGAAAGCATTTATAATTTCAGAAAGTTATTTTATTGGTAAATGAGCAAAGAATTGTAAAATTATTGCTTTAGAACACATATTTTCTTTCATCTTTACTAACACTTAATAGATTTTAATTAAAAATTTTTTTGCCAGTTTGACAGGCAACTATTATGTGATGCTGACATAGTTTGTAGTTTTTCTTTGTTATTTACCTGATCATATGCTTTATCTACTTTTCAATCAGATTATTTCTTACTTTTTATGTTGTCCTTTTCAAATGTTCATATTTTTGATGTGAATGTTTAAAATTTCAATGCATTCAAATATATCTGTACTTTCTTTCATGTCTTTTGCTTTTCGTTTCTGTTTTACAAATAATTTGCTTATCCTAAAGTAATATTTTAACCTTGCATTTGTTTTTGTTTTCTTTTTTGAGACGGGGTCTTGCTCTGTCACCCAGGCTGGTGGGCAATGGTGCAATCTCTGCTCACTGCAATCTCCGCCTCCCGGTTCAAGCAATTCTCCTGCCTCAGCTTCTCTAGCCGAGATTACAGGCACCTGCCACCATGCCCAGCCAATTTTTGTATTTTTAGTAGAGACGAGGTTTCACCATCTTGGCCAGGCTGGTCACACTTCCATTTGTTTTAATGTTTAAACATTCAATCCTTTTAAATTTACGTGTTCAGGTTGTGGGAAGAATCTTACTTTGTTTTCTATCCCTAATGACTAGTCAGTTATACCACAAACCATTTATTTAGTAATCTACCCTTTCTCACTGTTTAAAATACTTTGAATACCATGTATATTCTGATTTCCAGATGCATACTTCCAGCCCAAGTCTCTTTCCAGAGATCCAGGCCTTAATAGCCAAATGCCTTTTTCTTTATTTTTCTTTTTTCTTTCTTTCTTTCTTTCTTTCTTTCTTTCTTTCTTTCTTTCTTTCTTTCATCTTCCTTTCTTTTTTTGAGATGGAATTTTGCTCTTGTTGCCCAGGCTGGAGTGCAGTGGCATGATCTCTGCTCACTGCAACCTTCGGTCTCCTGGGTTCGAGCAGTTCTCCTACCTCAGCCTCCCGAGTAGCTGGGATTACAGGCATGCACCACTACACCCGGCTAATTTTGTATTTTTAGTAGAGATGGGGTTTCTCCATGTTGGCCAGGCTGGTCTTGAACTATTGACCTCAGGTGATCTGCCCGCCTTGGCCTCCCAAAGTGCTGGGATTACAGGTGTGAGCCACCGCACCCGGCCACCAAATGCCTTTTAAATGTCCCCTCTAGGAAGTTTGCAGATATTTTGGAATAAATATGTCTAAACACAATGGACCATACTCCCAAGGAACACCTACAAGATGACAGTCACATTAGTAGACATTCTGCCCAACACTAGAGGGGTAATTTCAGAGAATCATCACAAGGCAGGTCCTGTTATTATCATCTCCATTGTACAAATGAGGAACCCCCAAACCATTTGAATGTTGAAGATATTCATGCAAAGGGGTTGAGATGGGTTTGAACCTGGGTGGTCAGAGCCAAGGGAATGTTCTCTCTCAACCACAGTGGTACTGATATTTACCTGGGGACCTGTTCCTGCTTCAGGCCACCCTCCCACTCTATCCCCGTCCCAGGGTTCATTATCTCAGAAAATGGCACCACCATTCAGCCAGCTCAAGCAATGGCCAAACATCAAAGATTCTCCCTCCCAAATGTCTCTAAATCACTTCCTTGATCTCTCTTGTTTCTACTCAAAACCTTGGGTTGCTTCTCAGTGTTGTCAAGATGCAACCCCTAATTGCTACAGGAGTCTATTCTACCTTGTTGACCTGGCCTCTTCCTCTCTCTCTAATGAGATTCTGAGGCTGCTTTCCTTCTCACTTTCTAAACTCTAGCTCCACCTGCCTTCACTTCTTCCAGAGTATCATGTTCTTCTGTGCCTCAAAGACTTTACACATACCTTTTCCTTTATTCTTACCTCTATGGATTTAAATAACCCCTACACTTCATTTGGATCAAGTGACCCTAACCTACAAGACTAGTTTATGTCCTCTCTTATGCTCTGATAGCACATTGTATTTAATACTTGCATCAAAATGACAGGAATTTGCCATGGTTTCCCTAGTGCTGATTGACAGTAGCTGAACAATAGTCACACTCAGCAATGTTTCTTGAATAAATTAAAGAATATATGAAATAAGTTAATGAGTGCCTTCTAAAATCAACAGGATGTGTCTTTGGTGTATAGGTATATTGATTCTGAAGAGAAAAAAACTAGGTGAATAAAATACAGATTTCCAATGAGATCACTTTTTTCCCTCAATTATTATTGTTTTCTAAAAACATTATTGCACTACAGACAGAAGGTCAATTAATTCTGCCTATTTAAAATGAATTCTCCCCATATTTTTGTTTCAGTTTTTAATTGAATCATGTTTACATAATCACATCATCCACAAACAATCATACCTTTGTTTTCTCCTTTTACACATTTGTACCTTTTATGTTATTTACCTAGAACTTCCAGTATGATGTTAAATAATAGTGACACCCTTTTCTTATTTCCAGCCTTCATGAATGTTTTTCTAACCAATCTGGATGATGTTAGGTATTGATTTGGGGACATCATTCTTCAAGCTGAGTAAATGTCCACCTATTTCTAAATTACTTTAAAAAAATCAAGATGTAATGTATTAGTTCATTCTCATGCTGCTAATAAAGACATACCCGAGACTGGGTAATTTATAAAGGAAAGAGGTTCAATGGACTTACAGTTTCACATGGCTGGGGAAGCCTCACAATCATGGCGGAAGACGAAGAAAGAGCAAAGGGACTTCTTACATGGAGGCAGGGAAGAGAACTTGTGCAAGGGAACACCCATTTATAAAACCATCAGATCTCCTGAGACTTATTCACTGCCATGAGAACAGTATGGGGGAAACTGCCCCCATGATTCAGTTATCTCCACCTGGCTCCATCGGGGATTATTACAATTCAAGGTGAGTTCTGGGTGGGGACACAGCCAAACTATACCATGTAATACTGACATTTATCAAATATCTTTTAGAAATCTCTCAAGATTACTTTTTTAGCTTGTTTTTTAAATTTATGGACTTGATGAACACTATAACAACCTAACCTTAAACCATCTTTCTGTTTTTTGAATAACCCCTTACTGCTACATAAATATTTTAAAACAGAGTCACGTTTGACTGTAGCTTAAATTTCCTTTCAGGGACTGATTCGATGTCTTGATTGAAAATATTGGAAGAAAAGTATTAACTTTCCGTAAAGGGAAATCTTTACTATTATCTTTTAAAATAACTCCCTGTTGGCAAAAGCACATTCTCAACCCTTCTTCCTTCACTCTAATTCATTTACATGTAGGCTTGAAGAGATTTCTCAAATTCTGTATTCATATTAAAATGAATTATTTCAATGAAAATGTTTTTTAAAAACTGTTTTTAAAAAGTGGTTTCAGGTCTAACTCATTGAGAACTAATTACCTTCCAGGTTTCAGGTGAGACTCATAATACCTGATTTGAGGTTTGTGTGAGTTGTTCACTTCATCTGGGAAGAGGTTTCCCTTTGTATAGAAAATCACCTCCCCTAGTTTCTGCATGCTGAGAACTCTACCTGATGGTGTGATGTGTTTTTCTGTCCTGTGGTGTTGCTACCAACAATACTCTTTTGAAGAATGAGCTAAGTAGTTTCCAGAGTAGCTATGACAAGTGGACAATCTCAGAAGTTTGTACCTTGAGAGAAATAAGGCTTTGCTTAAAAGAAACGAGGCTACTGATTTGAACGGAAATTCAAAGTAAACTCATGATGCCTGAAACTATTATTTTCATGCTATACGTGCTGTCTAATATCACACAAATCATCTAGATCATTTGTCTCCCTCATTCAGATTCCTGATCAAGACACATTTCCTGAGTAATTGCTTTCTATTCAATTTACCCCCGTAGTGTTAAGTATCATTAGGTCCACTAGCTTAGAAGTTATTCTGCTCAATCTTAAATATGCCTAAATCTCTCCAGTCATCTCCCTTCCCAGTGCCACTGCATTAGTCCAGGCCAGCATCATTTTTCCCTTGGATTATTGTAATTGCCTCTATTCTGCCTTAACTGCCTGAAGTCTCATTCCTTTCCCTGAACCTCTTACAATTTATTTTCTACATTGCTTGAATAATCTTTCTTAAATGCATGCCTGAGCATGTCATTCCCTGCTTGAAATCCTTCAATTACTCTCAATTGCATTCATAATGCAATCCAAGTTCTTTAGCAACAGCCACTTTAAATCCTTTCTGGAATAAGGTGGGATGTATATACAAACATGGACACATGCTTCCCTGAGCTGCTTAGTAGGACATATAAGGAAGACCCTTTGGATGCTGGCCTCTTCCTCTTTGGCTTTATCCTTTGCCATTTCACCTCTCACCCGCACACACTCCAGGCACCCTGGTCTGCCTGCCTTCCTGTGGATAGATTATGCTGCTGCTCCCTCTGTGTGGAATTCACCCTCCTCCATCTTTCAAGCCTTAGCTTATCCTTAGCAGGATATAGCTGCACTGCAGAGCCTTCCCTGAGAGTGTGTTTGAGACCCTCTTCTAGACTCACCTAGCATTCTGCACATTTCTCTATTAAGCACTAACCCTATTCTTGTTCGTTTGCTTGTCAATTACCAGATTGTGCATTTATTGAAAATGAGAACTAGCAGAGCATTTGGTGTTTGTTAGGCACCCCAATCACATAGACAATTGTCTTATTTATTTTAAAATACTGTATCAAATGTTTCAGATCGTGAAAAAAATAAAATGCCATATCATTTATTCCAGGCTGTGGCTCATCTACAATAAATCAGACGTTGCTTCTCAGAGACTCCTGAATAAAACCATGTAGACCCATCTAGCCCAGCCCAGCCTTCCAGTCCAGGAACACTTCCTCTAATCTGTGGGCTGGTGGCCATCCCACATTTGCATGATGCCATGGCCTGAAGCTACTATATGTTACCATTCCTAGAGGGACTGCGGTGACTTTTCATTGACTCTACTCAGTTGTTTGCTAAAAGTAGCTTGGGATATCGGTAATCTAGGGCTTTTGTTCTTCCAGAAGTGTTGACCATGGACTTTTCCCTATGGCGGAGTAGTCTGCAAACTTGTGAAATGGTTAAAATAGGGCTTGGGCAATTGTTTAGTTCTTCTTTTAGTTTTCTTGATGAGATTTTTTTCTCCTCCCAAGATCTCCGGTGCCCTGAGCTGCCCCAATTTCTTTACTTTCACTTAACTTCTTACTACTTGGTCACTGCATGGGGTTTATATTTTCACTTCCTGTAAAAATTGTCCTTTATTTCCTTGGAAACATTTAGAACAGGATAATTCGTAGCAAGTAGTTGATGATTAATAAGGATTTAATGATTTGTCTGTGTACTTTTTGCATGTTAGTCGATTTTTTTCTACCGTAACCGCCCTCCCCCCCAAAAAAAACTTGCAATGATGGATTTTCAGACAGCAAAAATGGACTAAGGGGGATTTTACAGGTGATAAGACCAAGAAAGGTTATACTTCTCAGCTTCCCTATTAAACACGTCACCTAGGTTTTCATCTATTTTTTGTAAGTATTGATTCGTTACACAGAACAGTTCAAAGTAGGGCATCTCATAGAGCAAGTTCAAGCCTACTGTAAGCTGGTGGCTACATGCCAGGGTCTAATCTGGTGGATTAAGCATGGCAAAGAAGTATTTGAGGAGTAGGGACACTCAGGTAGTAGGTAGATACCTCCTGGCTGTTAGGGGATCCCTCCAGGATCCAGTTTGGGATCCATCAGTGACAATGACATATAGTGGGAAAAGGAGCCATACACAACTGAGAGGCTGTTAAAGATCTCAGAGGAGGTTTTGCATTTTAGCTGTCTGTTGATTCAGATGGCAAGACTCATCTTTAAGAAGAATTTAAACATTTTCCCTTTATAGATGTTTTACAGTCTGCCCCTTGGATTCTCTGTACAGTGTCTTCACTGTAGCTACTTATGAAGTGATTTTCCACACTGATAGGAGCTCAGGCGGAGCTTCCCTTTCTGGTTGCCAAGACCCTGAAGGCTCAGCTACATCCTATTGTCTCTCTTCCTTAGAATGGTTGAGGGAGAGGCTTCATAGAATCCTCTGGCTGGGTTGGGACAGCAAGACTCATTCCTGGGCCTTTGTTTCAGCTTGAAATACACCACAAATTAATTGGGTTGATGCAGGTAATTAAGACAGTCACTTAGATTGTGTGCCTTTCCTCTGAAAAATTTCCTTAAGTTGCCAGATCTAAGCTTGGTGTATTGAAATGTTAATGATTCATGGCTTTTAAAAGAAAAATTTTTCCTTTGAATGGGATTCAGGGCTAAGGAAATGTTCATACTGATTAGCACCTATGCTGTAGACTTACATACTTCTCCCTATAATTGTACATCATTTGCCATAACATATGTCTCAAGGAGTTCAATGCCAAACTTTCTGTAGATTCCTGCTGTTATAATGACAAGATTTCTGGTCTCTATTCTCAAATGGTTTTGTAGCAGAGAGAGAAATATTCTGGGATACTTTCTCGATCTGCAGTCAGAGAAGACTCAACTTTGAATACCAACATAGTTTGAGTAAACACCAGCAACTAACAGTCAGTCAGTTGGAAAAGGAGTCACCAGTAAAGAGGGTAGGATAATCCAAGTCCTTTAGCATTCTCTGCTGGTAGTTAACATTCTTTAGCCTGACCATGTTTGTGCTTATAGGTCTAATAACTTATGATATTGTCCCTTCTTCTACTAAGAAAGACAAATGGTGTTTCTGGTCTTCATTGGTCACAGATCTTCTGTGTTTTTCATTTTAACTCCTTTTTGATATGAATGCTTCATATCTGATTCTAATTTTGATGCTTCTGATCATGAGCTAGTTGCCTGATCCTTACTCCTCATAGGTCCCTGATATGGTTTGGCTGTGTCCCCACCCAGATCTCATCTTGAATTGTAATAATCCCCACATGTCAAGGGCGGAGCCAGGTGGAGATAATTGAATCATGGGGCAGTTTCCCCCATACTGTTTTCATGGTAGTGAATAAGTCTCATGAGATTTGATGGTTTTATAAATGGGAGTTCCCCTACACAAGCTCACTTACATGTTGCCATGTAAGATGTGACTTTGCTTTTCCTTTGCCTTCTGCCATGATTGTGAGGCCTCCCCAGCCATGTGGAACTGTGAGTCTATTAAACCTCTTTCCTTTATAAATTACCTAGTCTTGGGTATGTCTTTATTAACAGTGTGAGAACAGACTAATACAGTCCCTTAGGTTTAGAAGTTAACTTGGGAATGCACCCTACCTGACTTTGCAAATTCCCACCATAGTAGCACGGCAGAGGCCCCTCATCTTCTTCTGACAGCTAAGTGTTCTTTAATTGTGCACCAAAGCTCTTTGGTCCTCCCTTAGAATTCAGATCACTCTTGGTTGGAGAAGAGTATTAGCATAAACATTTAAAAATAAACATAATTGAATTATATTTAATTACAATAAATCACACTTACTTTTTCACTTTTTAAAAAAATCTTCTAAATGGTTCAGTAGATGGAAATGTGTTGCGATGAAACATTTAATAATAATTTGAGCTCAGCCGAGCAGCCTACTGTTACCTTAAGACAGCACTGATATTTGATATACAGTTTGGGGATTTTTAACAAATTTATATATTCATGTAAACATTACACAAGTCAATATATAGAATATTTTCATCTAAGAAAATGTCTATGTCCCTTACCAGCCAATCCTGCTCCAAGCAATTATTGATCTGATTTCTATATAATGGATTAGTTTTGCTTGTTCTAAAATTTCATACCTTGAATTCTTTACATCTTATTTTAGCATGAAGATTTTGAGATCCCTTTTTGTCATTGTGTTTGACAGTAGCTCATTTAAATTGCTGAGTATATTTCACTGCATGAATATAAACAATTTGTTTACCCATTTACCCACTGAGGAACATTTCTGTTGTTTCCAAGTTAGGGTTATTATAAAGAAAGCTGCTATGAACATTCATTCATGTAGGAATCTTTTTGGAGATTTACGTTTCCAGTTCTCTTGGATAAATAGCCAGGAGTAGAATTCTTAGATCACAGAGTGGGTACATTTTTTAATTTTGTAAGAAACTGCCAGTCTATTTTGCAAAGAGACTGACAGTTTCTTGTAATTTTTTTTTCTCCGTCCAGTTGCCAAGACCCTGAAGATTCAATTACATCCTATTGTTACTGTCTCCCTTCCCTAGAATGATTAAGGGAGAGGCTTCATAGAATCCTCTGGCTGGATTGGGACAGCAAGAGTCATTCCTGGGCTTCTCCTACATTGCTGTATATTGCCACCAGCAATGTAGGAGAGTTCTAGTTGCTCCAAATCTTTGCAACATTTACAACATTTGGTATTGTCAATCTTTTACATTTTAGCCATTCTAGTGGGTATGTGGTAGTAACTATAAAGTACTCCTTCTTTATTTTAATTTGCATTTCCATTTTGTCTAATAAGCACTTTTGTATGTGCTCACTGGTCATTTATACATTTTTTGTGAAGTAGCTGTTCAAATAAATTCTCCATTTTTTTTTTTTTTTCTTTTTTTTGAGATGAAGTCTTGCTCTGTCCCCCAGGCTGGAGTGCAGTGGCATGATCTCAGCTTACTGCAACCTCCCTTTCCCAGGTTCAAGTGATTCTCTTGCCTCAGCCTCCCGAGTAGCTGGGATTACAGGCATGCACCACTACTCCTGGCTAATTTTTGTATTTTTTTTCTTTTTTTTTTTTTTTAGTAGAGGCAGGGTTTCACCATGTTGGCCAGGCTAGTTTCGACCTCCTGACCTCAGGTGATCCACCTGCCTTGGCCTTCCAAAGTGCTGGGATTACAGGCATTAGCCACCACACCCGGCCAAATTTTCCATTTTCAATTGGTGTGTTTGGCTCCTTATTATTCAGTTGTAAGTATTCTTTACATATTTTGGATTGAAGTCTTCTTTCAGATATATGAAATGCAAATATTTTCTTCCAGATAGCTTGTCCATAAGTTGTTCTATCTCTGTTCATTGTTCCTTGTTTAGATTTGTGGAATTTTACTCTAAGCACACATGACCAGAGACTCAAGCAAACCTCTATGCAGATTCTGGGTCTCTGCTGTATAGATTCCATCCTTTTTGATACTCAGCCACACAAATTCCAGCCACCTCTAAACTCTGATTTTTGTCTTTTAAGCTCAAGGAAATCATGGTATTTTGCTTGTTTCCAGCACCTGATTCAGAAACTGCTTCCAGGCAGAAGGCCACTGTGATCACAAGTCTCATTTTATTTTTACTCTTTTCTCAGGGATCACAGCCATGTATCATCTCCTTGTTCAGTGTCCAAAAACTGTTTCATATATTTTCTCCAGTTTGCTAGTTGTTTATTGTAGGAGAGCTAGTCTGATACCAGTTATTCCTGCCTTTTAGGCTGGAGGCTGAAACTTTCAGATATTACTTGGAAACAAAAGAAAATCAAATAGAAAAGTAGCAGATTAAGAGATTTTAGAAAATATAATTAAATGCAGCATTAGTACACTCTAAAGATATCTGCTCAAGGAATGACTTAAAGGTTTATGCTTCATTTTTCTTACAATTTAAGGAAATATTCAGCCTATGCTATTGAAAGAATTATTAGTTTTCTATTATTTTCCCAGCGCATTTTGTTTCCAAAGCTGCTTATATAAAAACAAACAAACAAACAAAAAAACCCACAAAACTAAATTTAAATACTACAATTGAGTTGACATAGCTACTATTACTTGCACTGAAATGCCATTATTCCCCGGCTGAGCTTAGTGTGTCCTATTCCTTCATGTATCTTTCCAATTTTTCTGCTTTCCACTTTTCTGCAGGCCTACCTGCACCATATTCAGAAGTTGGAGAATCAATAAGGACCAGGCGTTTAATCATGAAAGATGACATTTTTAAACTATTATGAGGAGATAGTAACTATGCTAAGTGATCTATCTTATCTGATACTCATAACAACCCTGAGATAGAAGTATAACTTTGTGACCTTGAACAACTGATTTAATAATTGTAAGTCTCAGCCTGCTCATCTGCACAATGGGAAAATAAACAGATAAGCAAGGACGTGAGCCCCAGCCATCACACTTCAGAAGGTGGACTGCTTGCTCATAATAATTTAGGAAATGATTCCTCTGCACCCTGACTCCTCCTTGTTTGAGCACACGTTTGAATACATATAATACAACATATAGTATGTACATTTCTTTTTTCCATCAAAACCCTACTAACATAGCATAAAACAATTTCAAAGAAAGTTTAAATCCATGAGATTAAAAGATCAGGAAGGGTGAGGCCGGGCACGGTGGCTCACGCCTGTAATCCCAGCACTTTGGGAGGCCGAGGAGGGCGGATCATGAGGTCAGGAGATCAAGACCATCTGGCTAACACGGTGAAACTCCATCTCTCCTAAAAATGCAAAATATTAGCCGGGCGTGGTGGCGGGCACCTGGAGTCCCAGCTACTCGGGAGGCTGAGGCAGGAGAATGGCATGAACCCAGGAGGCTGAGCTTGCAGTGAGCCGAGATCGTGCCACTGCACTCCAGCCTGGGCGACAGAGCAAGGCTCCGTCTCAAACAAAACAAAACAAAACAAAACAAAACAAAACAAAACAAAACAAAAAAAAGATCAGGAAGGGTGAAAACAATGGACGAGAAATTTCTTCAACAGGTAGCTAATGGGAACAGGGCAACTAGTTTGCTACATGACTCAACAGACTGGAGGGAGCTGAATCCCATGCACCTGTAGATAAATATGTGAATTAAAAATAAGCTTGCTTATGTTAATGAAACAGTGAATTTCAAGCAGTTGTTTCCAAGGACAGAATGAAGGAAGGCAAGAGTAAAGGACATGAGAATACTAAAAGATAGCATCCAACATTTTTCATCACATCCCAAGCCTTACCTTAACAGGAGGCAGGATTTGCTTTCTGGAGAACACCAAACAAAACTGAAAGCCAGGAGTGATGGTTTTGCCCTACACGAAAAACATAGGACTAGGGCAAGGCTTACATACTGACATGTCAATAGAATACTGGATGCCAAGTACATTATCCACAAGCCAAATTCCTCTAGTACCCTGGGGAGAGACAGTCAATGATTCCCTGGAAAAATAAAAAGCCCCTGAGAAAGCTGGATATGCTGATATTTGGGGGTTTCCCTAAACAAAATGGTTAGGTTCCTTCCCATTGATTCTACAATGAAGCCCATCATCTCAAAAGCCTTTCTTGCAGATACAGGAATTGAAAAGCAAGGATCTCCAGGCATGGACAGAAGCCTCCACTTCGACATGAAAGATGGGGAAGAGGGTGGGGAATAGAGAAAGGGAGAGAGTGAGAGAGAGAGAAAGTAAAGTAGAGGCATAGAAGCAATGCAGAGAGCAGAAGAAAATTTCAAAAATGTAAATAATATCCCTAAGAAAATAGGAAAAACTTTACATGCACAAAAGGACTATATAAATAACAGAGAGTCATAAGGGGCTCTTGGATATACACACCCCCTACATGATTATATATACATATATATGATATTTTGTATATGTGAGTCTGTCCTGCAAACTCTAGATGACCATCCTCCCCAGACAATCCTATCTGTCTGTTCAACTCCAAGGGAATGCTAAGCTCCCTGGGCTCCCCCTTCCCTGTACTGCACTTTTGAGATTCTCTACAGGCAGTAAGCTGGGTCAATTATGGAGGCTTATTCTGTTGTTTTCCTTCTTTTGGGGTTCACTGTTCTTCATTGACTAATGTCCACTCTCTTTAAAACCATTGCTTCATGTATTTTTGTCCCAAATTTTAATATTTGTTTCAGACAAGAAGGCAAATATGGTTCTTAAAAAAAAAGTTTATTTTATTTTATTTTACTTTATTTTATTTAATGATTTTTTTGAGATGGAGTCCTGCTCTGTTACCCAGGCTGGAGTGCAGTGGTGCGATCTTGGCTTACTGCAACCTCTACCTCCTGGGTTCAAGCAATTCTCCTGTCTCAGCCTCCCAAGTAGCTGGGATTACAGGCTCGAGCCACCATGCCCAGTTAATTTTTGTATTTTTAATAGAGATGGGGTTGCATCATGTTGGCTAGGCTGGTCTTGACCTCCTAACCTCAGGTGATCTACCTGCCTTGGCCTCCCAAAGTGCTGGAATTACAGGCCTGAGCCACGGCACCCAGCCAAAAATTGTTTATTTTAAATTTCTGTAAGCACATAGTAGGTGTATATATTTATATGTTACATGAGATGTTTTGATACAAGCATGAAATGCATAATAATCCTATCATGGGGTATCCATTCCCTCAAGCATTTATCCTTTGCGTTACAAAGAATCCAATTTACACTCTTTTAGTTATTTTAAAATGTACAATTAAATTATTGACTATAGTCACCCTATTGTGCTATCAAATACTAGGCCTTATTCATTCATTCTATTTTTTTGTACCCATTAACAATCCCCACCTTCCCATCACACCCCCACTACCCTTCCCAGCCTCTGGTAACCGTCCTTCTACCCTCTATCTCTATGAGTTCAATGGTTTTGATTTTCAGATCCTGCAAATATGTGAGAACATGTGATATTTGTCTTTCTGTGCCTGGCTTATTTCACTTACCATAATGACCTCCAGTTCCATCCATGTTTTCTCAAATGACTAAATCTCAATTTTCTTTTTTTTAATGGCAGGATAGTACTCCATTGTGTAGAAGTACCACATTTTCTTTATCCACTCATCTATTCACGGGCACTTAGGTTGCTCCCAAATCTTGGCTATTGTGAACAGTTGTAACAAACGTGGGAATGCAGATATCTCTTTAATACACTGATTTCCTTTCTTTTGAGTGTACGCCTAGCAGTGGGATTGCTGGATCATATGGTAGCTCTGTTTTTAGTTTTCTGAGGAAACTCCAAACTGTTCTCCATAGTGGTTTTACTAATTTACATTCTTACCAACAGTGTATAAAGGTTCCCGTTTCTCCACATCCTCCACCAGGATTTGTTATTGCCTGTCTTTTGGATAAAAGCCATTTTAACTGGGGTAAGATGATATCCTATTGTAGTTTTGATTTGCATTTCTCTGATGATCAATGATTTTTGAGCACCTTTTCATACGTCTGTTTGCCATTTATATGTCTTCTTTCGTGGAATGTCTATTCAAATCTTTTGCCCATTGTTTGATTGGATTATTAGATTTTTTTTCTATAGAGTTGTTTAAGCTCCTTATATATTCCAGTTATCAATCCCTTGTCAGTTGGGTAGTTTGCAAAAAATATGGTTCTTTTTATTTCATTTTGGCTAGAAGTGGAACTCACACACATGAAACTGAAAAAATTAAAATTGCATAAAAAGTGGTCCAAGTCATTGTTAATAAATTCCACTCTCTTGTTGAAGCTCTGATGATAAAGCCTTCATGGTTTTCATGGACGAGAAACAACTTAGGTCTCTTCTAAAAATTTTACCTAGATAAAAATGTTCAGTTTCCTATTTATAGGTTGCTATTTTTGAAATAATTATCAAGTTAATCACATGATGTTGAAGATAAAGGAGACAGGGTCATTTGTCAGATGTCTACCTGGATGCTTTTCAGGTGAGGCATTTGCTATTGTTTGAATGTGCACCCTCTAAAATTCAGTTGTTGTCAATGTGATAGTATTAAGTGGTGGACATTTAAGAGGTGATTAGGCTGTGAGGGCTTCTCCTTTGTGAATGGGATTAAGGCCCTCACAAAAGAGGCTTCACAAAGCATTTGGGCCTCCTGCCCTTCCTTCCACAATGTGAGGATGTAGCTCCCACCAGGTAAATCTTGCCTTGATCTAGGACTTGCCAGCCTCCAGAACTGAAAGAAAAGAAATTTCTGTTCCTAATAAATCACTCAGTCTCAAGCATTCTGTTACAGCAGCATACGATGGACTAACACAGCGTTTAACCTCTTTGATCTTTAGTTTCTTCCTCTGCAGAATGAAGTTGATACTGTCTACTTTGCTCTGTTATTACAAAGTTTAACTAAGATACTTAGGAGAAAACTAGCACAGAGCCTGATTCATAATAATTTCCAAAAACTATTAGTTAATTTATTCTTAAGCAATTCAATCAAGGCAATATGGTGATAGGTTTATTTTGTTCTACACTGTCTTGTTGTCTTAAATAATTTCCTAGTAAATATAGCTGGCTCCTGAAGCACATTATATTTCAGTACTCCATTTCCCATGAGCAACCAAGAAGCAGAACTTGGCACACAGAGAGGGCAGGCCTGTGGTCAACAGATGCGTCTACAACAGTGATGCTTGGGGTGATGTGTCGGGCTATGTGTCTCAGACCCAGGCCGGGGTTGAGGAAGTGTACTGCTTTCTGCAGCACCTCTCAAGCTGAGGGCCTGCAGTCGTGCAGTTGGAGACACATGTCCATGGCAGAAGATCAGCTGCTTTAGCAGCTAATTAGTGAGAGGGGTTATGCTTGACATTTGGAAAGTTCTTAAGTGAGCCATGCCGGAGTGAGAAGCTGAATAACATCCTTACGCTATCTGTCACATCGTTTATGTTCACTTCTTTTGGCCTGGCCTCAGCACACCGCATAAATCTACAGCTGCAGAAACCAAACTCTCATATAAAATTGAAGGATTTATTTTAAGGTATTGAAAGGTTTATAGCTGAAAAAGTTAAAATTTGCCGAATCGGCATTTGGAGGACTCTCCCTTATGCCTCACCCCTCTTGGCTTTCTAATTCTGTTCTCTAAATTTCTGTCTCCACAGGGAGACCAGGTAGCCAGGGAGAAACAATGACATGGAAGGAATTGTCCAGACTTCACCTACTAATGCCCTTTTGTGGCTTCATATTTCAACCAGAGTAGTTCTCAGAAGCTGTCGTTAGGAGCTAAGACCCCGATACAAGAAAACTATAACAATCATTCAATTCTGCTCTGGTGCCAGTTGCATTTTGGACTCCAGGAACGTCAGTCCTTTTTCAGGACATATTTTGCAGGGCAGTCGTTAAGTTCTCAATACCTTCTTCCCTGCATCTTGACTGCTTTCGTGGGAATCAGCTTAAGTCTTTAGTTCCTGCATAAAATAAAAACTGAGTTATCTCTCCTGTATTGAATGCAGAGTTTATTACTTCCTCCTCTGGAACCTGCAGATCACCTCTAGTAACCTACATTTCCAGCTTGAGGTCTGGCTCATTTATTGAGCTAAGAGGGATAGCTCTTCGGATAGTAGAATGCTTTCATATGGATGGGGTATCAAAGTTTAAAACTCGAAAAGTAAATATACATATGAAATACCATTGAGAGCTGGGTATGGTGGCTCACACCTGTAATCCCAGCACTTTGGGAGGCCGAGGCGGGTGGATCACCTGAGGTCAGGGGTTCGAGACTAGCCTGGCCAACATGGTAAAACCACATCTCTACTAAAAATACCCCAAAAATTAGCCAGGCATGGTGGTGGGCACTTGTAATCCCAGCTACTCAGGAGGCTGAGGCAGGAGAATCGCTTGAACTCGGGAGGCGGAGGTTGCAGTGAGCAGAGATTGCACCATTGCACTCCAGCCTGGGCAACAAGAGCGAAACTCTGTCTTAAAACATACTACTGTGGCAGAGGGTTGGGAGACAATGCAACATATTGGAATACCAGTAAGTAGAAACTGGAAGTCTTTATATCTGAGACCGAGTCTTCATATCGTTGACTTGTTCCATGACCTAGGTAGGGAGGAGAAATATTGGCCTCCATCATTTTATTTGTAATGCATGAAATATCAAATCTGTAAGTTAATAATGGCACACACATACTTTGTCTTCTAGGGATGTTGTGGGAAATCAAGGAGATAATACATATAGCCTTGAAAGCTGTAAAGAGCTCTAAAAATATGCACAATGACTCACGGGAATGCCAATTCCACTGTTTGGCCGTTGCTGCTCTTCTCACCCTCTGCTCCTTCTTCCCAAATCATTCACTAACCCCTCTTCCTTTTCTCTAGCCCTCTCCAAGCCATGAGATGGAAGAGTGTCCTTATATGAAGACTACTGGAGTTCCATTGGCTAGTACTATCTTTCTTATACATTTCTGCTGCTCTTATAGCACTTCTTGGGGCGGGACTGTTGGGGGACATATTTACAGAAATAATTCCAGAGGTGTGTTTTTGTTGGATCAGCCCTGACTCCAGAGTGCAGTAGCAGCAGACCTTGACAAATGGAAAAGGCTTTTAATCTGCACATGAAAAGTCTAAAACTGGCCCCTGGCTGCCCTCCTACTCCAGTGGTCTCTTCTGGGAATACGCCCACTTTTTAGTTGAAATACAACTATTTGGGCCCTCTACAGACTTAAGCAGCAGCTGAACTGTGCAGTGACTAAGGAGGCGAGGGCTCACTCTTACCGTTTTGTAGGCACGCATGTCTGAACTCTGCAAAGGCTTGGTGAAATCTCCCTTATCCTGTAAGAAGAGAAATCCTTTTTACCTCTCTGTGCCCAATGCCAGTTCCAACAGCTGTAACTATTTCATTTTTAATTTGCTCCTTGCAGCCTTGTCTCTGCTTAATCCATTAGGACAACGTTGAATGTTCCCGGCTCATATATTTATAAAGGAAAAAAAAGAAGGAAAAAGACTTTGAAAAATGGTATCTAAATTGTAGCCAAATGTACTCAGAACTCTCCTAGGTTAAATTGCAAATAATTTTCTTTCAAACATCACAAACACTCTTTCTAACTTAATTCAACAAATTGGACCGAGGGGTTTCATTGCTCTCAGAAACATGATTCATTCTCTCTTTTTTTTTCCCCTCTCTCTCTCTCTTCTGTTCTTCCCCCACCCCCCACCCTTTCCTTCCAGAAATGTTCTTCTGGTTGCTTTTTAGCCACACTGCATTGTCTCTCGGTTTCCTTCCTGAAGCTTCCATGAATAATTTGTCTGTCTGTTGAGAGAGAGTCATTTTGAAGGCCAATCCCATCCTTGCATTGCTGGGGGGTGGAGGAGAGGGAAAGGAGAGAGAGCTGCTTTAAATCAATCAGTTGACACTAATCTAATGTCTAATTAGTTCTGGGTGGGCGTGTGCTTTGATTATAGGAAGTGCCTCAGGCTGTGGCTGGCGTTTGAAGGGCTGCTCCACACATATCAATCATCCTTTGACAAGATCTGGAGGAAAAAAAAAACAACAAAAACCACCCCCCAAAAAGGGTATGTTTCTATCATCTGTTGATTATCTGTTTCCAGCGGTCCAAACCAATGCTTTGAAACTCATCCGTTTGCTCTTAGCAATGAGTGCCTGACCAGAGAGAGAGAGACAAACTTTCTAAGGTCAACTGAAACCGCCAGCTGTGTCAAATAATTACTTCCTGTGTCGCAAAATACCTAATCATATTTAATAACAGTTATGCATTTCATTGTTTTTTAAATCTAAAATAAATGCAGAAGCTCTACCTGTGAGTATTCAGCTGAACCCTAAAAAGGAGCAATTCATTATTATGGAATTGTTCTTATTTATAGTTTATGTTAAATGAGAGATGATGGAATCAAAGAGACAAAATCTTTAATTAAAATAAGAAATTGCTTTTTATTGAAAATGGCATGTGTGTAATTATTTTCTGATTTTTTTTTCTTTTTTGTCTGTAATTAAATTCTGTTCTTTTCAGGGGACAGATGGTTTAGAAATTTTCCTAGAAGTGCCCTTGGCAGATTTAAGTGCTTGCTGCTACTGTTACTATTTCTAGTAGAAAGGTAGGAGGCTAGTCTCATTCTCACTTGCTCTTTTTCTAAGACCTGCTTTGCTATAACTGTGACTCAAAGTTACAGAACGATGATTAGATCAGAATTAGTAATGCAGTTTGATGTCCAGTAGCTTTTAAAACAAACAAAAAATTTAACCAAGGGATTGATTTCCCTCTCATGCTTATTGGTTATGAGATTGAAAACAGGTATTTTAAAGTAATGTTTTTATTTCAGATCTATTTGATTTGCTTTTCTGTGTGCTTTTATTTTTCTAATGATTCCAAGCTGTTGAATCTGTTGGACCCAGGGAAGTGGAATGATAGTAAAAGGTGCTACTTAAAGAGATTTGAGTGGAAAGCCTTGTATAAAATATGATAGGAGGCTCTGCAGATTAGGCTTAAATCCTGGCCCTGCTACATACCAGCTGTGTGACCTTGGGCAAGGTACTTAACCTCAATGAGTCTCACCTGTAAAATGGAAACCATGATAGTGCCTATTTCATAGGGTGATTGTGAAAATTAGATAATATGATGCACGTGAAGTGCTTAACACATGGTAAGCACTCAATAAAGTGCTCAGTGTTATTGTTGGTATAGACAAGTGAGTGTTTTCCCAACAGCCCTGGCTGAGTTTGGAAATCCATAAAAGGTGTGTCTCTCTTTGGAGGCAGAGACTGGAACAGGAAGGTCCTTTATCATATTTTATGTGAGTACCAAACGTTGATACTTCTATCATTCTCTCAAATAGACATATTGTGGGCTCATATACACATTGCATTATTGGATACGAAAGAAAATACTTAAGATTATTGACCCACTTTGAGTTAAGGTATTTTTAAAGCACATTTCATAAGACTAAATGTTCTTATTCTATGTGAAGAAATTCTAGTTTGACAACTTTACAAGGGAATTCACATTGGAATGTTCACTGAAGTTCTCCTGTTCTCAATGATAACTTCAAGAAAATGTCTCCTCTCTCCTTGCCCCTCTCTTCTTCTTTAATGCAAGACAAAACAGGGAAACTATGGTGTATATATTATCAAAGGCACTAGCTCATACTTTTACCTCTAAAATTTAATGCCTTCAAGTTTCTCTTGAAATTTGAAATATATATGAAATATAAGTGACTTAACTTGAAAATATCCTTTTATTTTTATCCATGTAATACATTTTAGAAGTTTTCATAAATGTTGACATGAAAACATGCATTTTAATATGAATTATTCTTGTAAACTTAAGTTTTTTAAATTTCAGAAAATGAGACTATCATGAAAGTGATGAATTCTGATTTCTTTCCTTGCAGCACCTTCTCGGTAGGTATCTACTCACCAGTTGATTAAAAAATCCAGTAAGGAAGTTGTCAGAAGGAGAAAATTGCATTATGTATTTTCAGATTCCTTACTGAAAGACTGTTAAGTTTTATTACTCTGAATGAATTTTGAAAAGAGCAGTTAAAGGCAATAAAAACAAGTTTTATTTTGTAGAGACATGCTATTTCATTACTTTCAATTATGTATAACAATTTAAAGTAAGATGATAGGGGATTGCCAATAAGAGGTCCTGCCCTCTTACCTATTTTAAGTAATAAAACAGTAGATAACAAAGAGGTATAATTAGCGTGTTTATGATGAATATTTTAAAGATTTGGATTCATTTTTACATATTTAGTTTTTTTGTTTTTTTTGGTTTTTTTTTTTTTTTTTTTTACGGGAGTCTCCTATGTTGCCCAGGCTGATCTCTAGCTCCTGGGTTTAAGGTATCCTTCTACCTTGGCCTCCCAAAGTGCTGAGGTTACAGGCATGAACCACTGCACCCAGCTAAGTTTAGCAAATGTTTAAATGATTCTTTCAATATAATGAAAATGAAATAATGGGCTGGGTGCAGTGGCTCATGCCTGTAATCCCAGCACTTTGGGAGGCCAAGGTGGGTGGATCACCTGAGGTCAGGAGTTTGAGACTAGCCTGACCAACAAGGTGAAACCCCATTTCCATTAAAAATACAAAAATTAGCCAGGCATGTTGGCAGGCACTTATAGTCCCAGCTGCTCGGGAGGCTGAGACAGGAGAATTGCTTCATCCCAGGAGGCGGAGGTTGCAGTGAGCTGAGATCGCGCCAATGCACTCCAGCCTGGGCGACGGAGCAAGACTCCATCTCAAAAAAAAAAAAAAAAAAAAGAAAAGAAAATGAAATAATGCAATGAATAGTTGAACAGATCTTCGTAATATCATATCAAAATCTGAACTAACGGTATTGGAAGAATGTTGTTCTACTTTCCACATTGTCTTTACGACTAATTAAAATCCCCAGCAGTACCCACAAATGGCAAAAAGGAAAAGAACAACTCTTGCCTTCAAAAAGCCTGCATCACCTTTTGTTTTGACAAACTGTGCTATAAAAAGCTCAGCTGAAATTAAGACTGTGCTACAAGAAGCAATATAGAGGGAGCAATATTAAGTTGCTTTCTTTCTTCAGGTGCCTTGAATGTGGTAAATAGTTCTCTGCTACTGTGGGAACATGTTTTAAAATTGTGGTGGGAGGGAGTGTGTCTAGACTGCAGAAAACACTTTCTAACCATGAGGGTTATATGTCATGGGAAAACAGTATTACAGCAGCGGCTATAGAACTTCCTGCTATGGGGATTTTATAATAAGAGCCAGGCTGGTGTCATTTCACACAAGACCTGCCCGGAGGTAGGGGAATGGATAAAATGACCTTTCCTGCCTCCTCCATAGGCTATAACTGGTCCTTAATGAAAACCTGGTACCAAGGACTAGTTTGGTATGGAACAATGCTTTTAAGGCCAAAGTTTAATTTCATAGCAGAAACCAGATACTACAGATGGACAGATCACTCTCTTCTGACATGGATAAAGTGACTTGGTCTTTAGTGTTCAACCCAAGGGGGACTTTAAGGAATATTCTCTGGGAACTGCATCCTGTGCTGGACAAAACATTATTTGATGATTTCATGGATTCTTTCCATTTCCAGGTCTTATGATGTATTATTACTGCCACTGAATCATTACAGTCTAACATTTTAGTATCCACATGGTGACAGACATCAACCAAGGCATTTGGACATCAAACTTCAAAATGTGGTCTTGTTTCATTGCTGCACGTTTGCTCAGGATGGTAGCTGCTGTACTTCTTTCTTTCTCTCCTTTGAATTTGAGTATATTCTTATCATCATCGTTAAGATCTGTATGTAGAGTTATTCAGTTTCAGTCTACATTCCAAGGTGGTTGCTGTGAAAGTTTATTGGTATTGCAACGTATTCTCTTGGAAGTTAAAAGTCCCCAGTGCCCTTGATCTTCGATCTTTTCATTTTCACAAAAGTAATAGATACGGTCTACATGGGGATATCAAATATGAGTAGTTTCATATTAGGTGTGTGTGTGTGCGTGTGCATGTGTGTTTGTGTAACCAATTCATACCAATAATGCTCAATGGGCCATCCAGAGAAATGGTTATGTTGTTGCCTTTTACGACTCTCACCTGGCATAACTCTGAAAAGCGATAGGATTGCTACACTTACTATTGAAGTAGGCCACTGGGCAGGCTTTTCAGGATGGTGGGAGAAGAGGTACAAGGAAGCTTGCTGGCTTCCTTTTTGTATGTGTTCCTGTTGAATGCTGGCAACTTTGACTTCTTTTCTGTTGCTACTGAAACAGAATAAGGTGGCACACAATGGGGTGGCAGGAAGGGAGGGGCAGTGGGCAGGTCTCCGCAACAGGTGCAGGCAACATGGCCACCCCTTTCCCACACGTATCAGGGAGTCCCAAGTGGCCATGTGCGCTCAGAAAATGAAATCGAAATGCAGATCAGGTGTCTGCCAATTAGAAGTTGGAAGCGAAAGAGCAACAAGCGGTTGTGAGGAAGGGAGGGGCTCAGGGAGAGGGGTTGTTTGTGTCCCTCTATCTTTGTTAGCCCCATATCCAAAGCTCGCATGTGAAATCCTATCTGTGTTATTTTGCGTCCAATAATCGTGCTCCAGTGAGGTTCCGAGATGGTATCTGGATGATGAACACAGAGAGACCTTCCATTGTTCCTCTTCTCCTTTGTGCAGAGGAAGCCGTTGGCTGGTAAGTGTCTTCAGGTGGGCCTGGAAAGTTCCCAGGGAGGCAGATACTGCAGGGAACCAGGCATGGGGCTTCCCCACAACTGGCCGTCTTCTGTGCCAGCACCTCTGCCCTCTACCTCATATATCATTCATATGTAATGGACTGATAGTGCCTGTCATATCCTTAAATCTGACCTGAAATTGTGATATTTGAGGCAATTTGAGATCAGACAAGTAGAGGACATGTTTGTGGTTAAGGAATTATTTTCAGGGGTCTGTCAAAGTGTTTCCATATGAGGCTAATGCCATTTTTCTAAAAAGCACATGCAAGAGACACAATAAATATTATTTCGTTTCCTTTGGTATATTAAAAGTAAAAGATTCTGATTGTGGAAAGAAGGCATTGGCAGGGAGATTTTTGCAAGAGCAAGTAAAATGCACTGTTAACTAAGAAAGTGATTTTTTAGGGGGGGAAGGGATAATTTTGGGGGTCCTATTTTTCAGACTTGAGGTTTGTGTGGAGATCGCTAAGTGATTTATGTTTTAGTTAATTTTCATTTCAATTTTCTGCATAATGGGGAGAAGGAATATATTCCAGTGATTCCCTCTCCAAACTTGCTCGTTTGATCCTTGCATTATACCTCTTGCTTCAGCCACTTCTAACTTGATATATTCGTTACATCTAAGAGCTTTCGCAAAGCTTTGGCATCTGCTACTCTTTATGTGGAGTCCTTTTTTTTTTCTTTTCCTCTATTTGATGAACTCTGTCTCATCCTCCAAGACTGGGACCTAATGTCCCTTCTCGGTCAAACCTTCTCCAACCCCCTCAGGCATAATATAAGCCCCCTTCCTCTTTGTTGCCCTGAGCTTTCTGTGTGCATTAAGGCATGGCAATTATTTGTGAATATGGCTGTCTCTTCCCTGGGTGATGAGTCTGTCTGGAGCTGGGGACTTTCCTCCTTCTTTAATTTTCTCACTGTCTGATGTGGTGCTCCATAAATACTGATTAATGATTCCAGAAATGAATGGGGCTTTCAGAGGTTAGAGTGAGCTTCACTGAAAGATGGGATTCTCAATCCTCTTTAATGATTTGCCATGGATGAGCACTAAGCCCAGAATTAGGAAGGCAGTTCCCAGATCTTCCTTTCTTAGTAATAAAGATTTTAGGTCATCAGTAAGTGTGATATTGAACTTACGGTCAGACTTCTTTATATGCATTTGCTTGTATATAACTAATGATGATGATAATTGCTGATATTTGTGAGTGTTTGACATATGCCAGGCACTCTGGTAGGCAGCTTTATGCTTACAATATCATTTTCTGCCTACAAGAATGCTATGTGGTTTATACTATTATCCTCATGTTATGTGTGAGGAACCCAAGGTAGAGGGACTTAGGTCCTCACTATTAGTAAGCAGTAAAGTCTGGGTATGAACTCAGGGAGCCTGGTTGCAGAGTGTTGATACTGGTTATGTTAGTATCAAAAGAGGGCTATGGGAAACAGTCAAGGATGCTTAGACTGTACTGAGCAGTTGTAGGGTTTCAGTCTGTGTTTTCCTGCCCTACTAGAATTCCTAAGGCGTCAAATATTTCCTGTTTTCATATTACCTGTAATTTTTCTCTGATCTTCCAGAGTTCAGAGAAATGTTAAGTGCATATCCCGGACCAGTTTGGGTCTCCAGACTGAATGAAGCCAGTCAGCTGGGATTCTGGTTGAGTCTCAGACTCAGAAGAAACTTGTGGGATTAAGTGGTTTTTCTGGAAAATATTGGCTGAAAACCACATTTACCCCAAATTGCTGTGTGAATGAAACACATGGGTTTTCTTTGTGTTTTGAATAATTCAGTAGTGGCCTCAAGCTTCTATTTCCCTGTGTTTTTATGGAGTTAACCAAAATAGCTTTGTACAAATAACAAAAAGTATGAAAAAGTATATGCACCTTGTCATTGCTTTGCCGATTGGAAATACTCTTAAGACATATGAACAACAATAAAAAGTTGTGGCTTCAGCTTTTAAAATGCTGAAGACATGGCTTATTCCAGAATCTCTGTCTTATATTTGGTTACTTTTCAGTTTTTTTATTTGCCTATTTCAAGCATGACATCTTTCTACTTCTCACATAGAAAGTATTCAGTTATAGTCTTCAAATATATTTAATTGTATCTGATGCTCAAATGTGCCACATTCTAACAAGGAGGAGGAATAATGTTGGTTTTAAGTGGTAATATTATATTTTTGTGGTTGCATATTGGGAAATTTCTAATGTATTTCATCTTGTACTTTTAAGAGATTAGAGGTTTTTGAAAGGTTTATGGAAATGCTGAAAATAAAGGTAAATCTCTTTCCTCTAAACGTTACCAGAACTCATTCTAAAATACAAAGCAATGGTCTACATCTGTATGTCAGTTATATTTTTCTGTGGCACTATGTATATAAACTATAATAAACATTTTTTCTTATTTATTATTATTATTATTTTCGAGATGGAGTCTTGCTTTGTCACCCAGGCTGGAGTGCAGTGGTGTGATCTTGGCTCACTGCAACCTCTGCCTCCCAGGTTCGAGCAGTTCTCCTGCCTCAGCCTCCCGAGTAGCTGGGATTACAGGTGCGTGCCACCATGCCTGGCTAACTTTTGTATTTTTAGTAGAGCTAGGGTTTCACCAGGCTGGTCTGGAACTCCTGACCTCAAGATCCACCTGCCTTGGCCTCCCAAAGTGCTGGAATTAGAGGCATGAGTCACTGCACCTGGCCTCTTATTTATTATTTACTGACTATTTTTTTTTTTGTCTGGATGGCACAGCAAATGAAACAAGAGTTACCAAGTTGCACTACCATGTTTGGTCTCAAATAGTTCTCTCCCTTTAACTATATTTAATCAACATGGATTTAGAGAAGCTATTAATAACAAGGCAGTACTTGGACATGCCTGGTAAAGAGCAGTTGCAGAATTGTTAGAAAACATTTGCTTGGAAAAGCATTCTCAGTACTTTTATAAGCTTATCGGAAGAAAAGCACTGATGACGATTTTGTAGAATGAGTCTACAAAATTTTGTAGAATGCTTATCTGATGTAGCTAAAGGCTTGTCCCTAGCTAAATTTTTTCAAAACCACTTGGTGATGTCAATCTATAACTTGGGCATTTTTACTTAGATATTTAAAATACTCAAAATATTTACAAACCTATCTATGTATCTCTCTATATATCTATCTATATCTATATCTGTATCTCTATACCTATATCTATATCTATATCTATAGCTATAGCTATAGCTGTATCCATATCTATATGACTTCAGTGAGTTACAGGAGCCCAACGTTACACTAAAATACTGCAGTATATTGAGTCCATTTAAAATGACAGGTGAATACAACTTTATATTAGAAGATACTTTAAATAGACCAGGTGCGGTGGCTCATGCCTGTAATCTCAGCACTTTGGGAGGCCGAGGTGGGCAGATCACAAAGTCAGGAGTTCGATACCAGCCTGTCCAACACGGTAAAACCCCATCTCTACTAAAAATACAAAAAAAATCAGCCAGACGTGGTAGTGCATGCCTGTAATCCCGGCTACTCAGGAGGCTGAGGCAGGAGAATCGCTTGAACCTGGGAGGCAGAGGTTGCAGTGAGCCAAGATCGCACTACTGCACTCCCACCTGGGTAACAGGGTGAGACTCTATCACAAAAAAAAAAAAAAAAAAAAAAGATACTTTAAATAAGTTGTCTTAGTCCATTTGGGTTTCTGTAACAAAGTATTATAGACTGAGTAGCTTCTTTCTCACAGTTTTGGATGCTGGGAAGTCCAAGGTCAGGGGACAGGAAGATCTGGTATCTGGTGGAAGAGGGTGCTCTTCCTGGTTTGCAGATGGCCATCTTCTTATGTCCTCACAACAAGTTGGACAGCAGACAGACTCCTGTCTCTCTTTTTATAGGGGTATTAATCTCATTCATAAGGAATCCAGCCTCATTACTTAATTTCTTCCCAAAGGCTCTATTACCAAATACCATCATACTGAGGTTTTAGACTTCAATTTTTGAATTTTTGGGGTTGGGGGGCATAAACATCCAGTCCATAGGAGCAACTACCTCTCACATGATTCACCAGCTGATTGCAGATGCTTGAGCAAACCCAGGCAGAACAGCCAGGCTTGGCCCAGAGCAGCAGAACTGTCCCGCTGACCTGTAGATCATTGAGCAATAATAAATACTTATGCTGTTTTAAGCCACTAAGTTTTGAGGTAGATTATTAGACAGCATAATTATGGTAATAGACAATTAATATAGTCAAACACTAAAGATATGATTAAAGCTATGGTGGGACACAGAAATTTCACAAACCACCTATAATATTCAACTTTACTCAGATATAGTCAAAACAGTTCTTGTTTTCAGTTGTTCATTGGTTCAATGCTCTACTGATTTGAATATCCAGGTAATTATCCTTTTCTAAAAATTCCTACAGAATATTAGTTGAAGTTGGGCTTGAAAATCACTTAGTCCAACCCATTAACTTTATAGGAAAGAAATCAAGGTCAGTTGAGTTTAAGGGCATGTTTACAGCCACTCTGCCAGTTACTTACAGAGCTGGAGCTCTACAGTTTTGTCACTGTGCGTTGAATGTTTTGATCTTACTCTTTATGATATATTAGAAAAAGAAAAAATATACAAATACTATATTATGTAGAGGTTATAACTAGTGCCACCATATCTTTAAAAAAAAATAATTCGCCAGGCGCGATGGCTCACGCCTGTAATCCCAGCGCTTTGGGAGGCTGAGGTGGGTGGATCACTTGAGGTCAGGAGTTTGAGATCAGCCTGGCCAACATGGTGAAACCACATTTCTACTAAAAGTACAAAAATTAGGCGGGCATGATGGTGCATGCCTGTAATCCCAGCTACTCTGGAGGCTGAGGCAAGAGTATTGCTTGAACCTGGGAGGCAGAGGTTGCAGTGAGCCCAGATCGTACCACTGTACTCCAGCCTGGGCAACAGAGTGAGACTCGGTCTCAAAAAAAAAAAAAAAAAAAAAGGCTGCGTGTGGTGGCTCACGTCTGTAATCCCAGCACTTTGGGAAGCGGAGACAGGTGGATCACGAGGTCAGGAGATCGAGACCATCCTGGCTAACATGGTGAAACCTCATCTCTACTAAAAAAAAAAAAAAAAAAAAAAAAAAAAAGTTAGCCAGGTGTGGTGGCAGGCACCTGTAGTCCTAGCTACTCAGGAGGCTGGGGCAGGAGAATGGCGTGAACCCAGAAGGTGGAGCTTGCAGTGAGCCGAGATTGCGCCACTACACTCCATTGTGGGCGACAGGGCAAGACTCCGTTTAAAAAAAAAAAAAAAATTAAATGTTTTCCATGCTAGTAACCGCATTTAGCTACTGCTAATAGCAAAATGTCCTTAGTCTTCATGTGAAGATGTCTACTGCACTTCAACACCACGGTACGTCTGCTTGCATGTATTTTCTAAGTTACGACTGTGAGCAAATGGTGGTTATTGAATAGACGCTGCTTAATGATTTTGGTGGAGAAGTGAAACTCTTCCTTATAGATCAAGGCCTTATTTGCCTTGCCACTTAGATATTTTTACACCTTGTGACATCCTCTGTCAGCATGCAGTTTCTTGCATTATTCAATGACTGCAAGTGTGTATTAGAAACTCCACACCATGCCTATGAAACATGGCTCTGAGCAGTTTCCTACAGGGAGTAAACTGTCATTTTTCACCACATTAAATTTTATAAGTTTCAAGCAAATGGAAAATGGATTTTATTATTTTCTGTTTCTCTCTTTCTTTTTTTTTTGCTATGAATGTTTTATGGCTGCAAAAACAGAATTTGTGGTTTCAACTGTTCAAGTTTGATGCAGAAGGCTATGGAACCTCTTATGTAACCTGACGGCCTGAATAATTATCAAAATATTTTGCTTTCCACCCTTTCTAAGCTTCAGCAGCAGAAAAAAAAAATAGTGTGTGCAACCTTTTGACCACAAAATAATAATAATGAGAAAGCCCCTTTTACACCTACATTATAGATGCTGTAATTGGGGGAAGGCCAGTACTCACTGGGCCGGGGCCTGGGCCTGGGCCCCAGCTCTTATCAGGGACTACTTTTGCAAGGAAGGAAACAGAATCTATGAGAAGAAAAGCCAGGGTTAAGAATAGGGGATAGGCTGGGTGCAGTGGCTCACACCTGTAATACCAGCACTTTGGGAGGCTGAGGCAGACAGATCACAAGGTGAGGAGATCAAGACCATCCTGGCCAACATGGTGAAACCCCATCTCCACTAAAAATACAAAAAATTAGCCTGGCATGGCGGTGCATGCCTGTAGTCCCAGCCACTCGGGAGGCTGAGGCAGGCGAATTGCTTGAACCCGGGAGGCAGAGGCTGTGGTGAGCCGGAATCGCTGCCAGTGCACTCCAGCCTGGGCGACAGAGTGAGACTCTGTCTCGAAAAAAAAGAATAGCGGGGATAGCTGGGGCATGGTGGCTCACGCCTGTAATCCCAACACTTTGGGAGGCCGAGGTGGGTGGATCGATTGAGGTCAGGAGTTCGAGACCAGCCTGTCCAACATGGAGAAACTCCATGGTGTGGAGATTCCAATACACATTTGCAGTCATGGAATAATGGAAGAAATTGCATGCTGATAGAGGATGCCACAAAGTGTAAAACTGTCTAAGTGGCAAGGCAAATAAGGCCTTGATCTATAAGGAAGAGTTTCACTTCTCCACCAAAATCATTAAGCAGGATCCATTCAATAATCACCATTTGCTCACACAGTCGTAACTTAGAAAATATATGCAAGAGGACATACCGTGGTGTTGAAGTGCAATAGACATCCCCATACTACTAAATTCTACTAAAAATTCTATTTTTTGATAGAATTTTTTTGTATTCTACTGAAAATACAAAAATAAATTAGCCAGGTATGATGGTACGCACCTGTAGTCCCAGTTACTCAGGAGGCTGAGGCAGGAGAATCGCTTGAACCCAGGAGGCAAAGGTTGCAGTGCGTCGAGATCACACCACTTCACTCCAGCTTGAGTGACAGAGTGAGAGAGTCTCTCAAAAAAAAAAAAAAAAAAAAAAAGAATAGAGGGAAACAAATGTAATGGAAACCACTTAGTAGAGATTTGTAACAACAGGGTCTCTTACCCCTTCTGAATAAAAAAAAAATCACATTATTTTGATCTGAAAATATTAGGGGGTAAAAAAGTGTATGTGTTGGTGTGCACATGTGTGCGTGTCTGTTTCTTTTGGCTTACGTGAGTATCATTTTTCAGTGACTACTGAGAACAGAATGTCCCCTCACATCCAATATGGTATCAGCCCTGACATCTCTTTTTTTTTTTTTTTTTGAGACGGAGTCTCGCTCTGTCGCCCGGGCTGGAGTGCAGTGACGCAATCTCGGCTCACTGCAAGCTCTGCCTCCTGGGTTCACGCCACTCCCCCGCCTCAGCCTTTCCGAGTAGCTGGGACTACAGGGGCCCGCCACCACGCCTGGCCAATTTTTTGTATTTTTAGTAGAGAAGGGGTTTCACCGCAGTCTCGATCTCCTGACCTCGTGATCCGCCCGCCTCGGCCTCCCAAAGTGCTGGGATTACAAGCGTGAGCCACTGTGCCAGGCCGACATCTCTTAAATACAGGTAAGCCTCAATTCATGAAATCTGGAATCCAGATCCAGAACGTAATGCCAGTAAGTCAAATTCTTATAACGAATTATATAAATATAACCTATCAGTTATATAAAATATTACATACAATTTCTATAATTATATATTGCTTATTATGTATAATTATGAATTTAATCACTCTACTTTTTTAACTTCAGAAATTAACCTCCATTTAAAATTTTAAATTAGAAGTAGTTTTCAATCTATATTTTTTCGTGTTGCTTCGCCCTAACACTTCTTTATGAGGTTAAAGATCCACGTACATCAACAAGTATATGAACTATAAAGTAGGGAGTCCTGCTGTAATGTAAAAATTACCACCCATGCCTCACATTATTACAAATGAAAGAAATATGGAAAAATTATGTTTTTTTTTCAATTTCAGTTTGGATTATTTTTCCCTTGGTCACTTTTAGATTTTCATAAATGTCTTAATTATCATGCTATACTCCTTTGGGAAAGAAAAAGAATCTAGCGTGTTTTACTTCTACCCAGAAAACAATAACTTATTTGCCATTCAATCCAATTTCCAACCACATTACATAATGTATCTGATACGTGAGAAGTGTAAAAGGCATTTACGAATGTTCCTGCCATGTTTATCAGTGGAATATAAGGTCTGTGAGAGCAGGGGCATTTTCTGTCCTGTTCTGAGACTTCAACAGTGGTCTACTACCATGCTACTAGTCTGGCATGCAGTGGAAATTTAATAAATGTCTGCTGAATGATTAAACCAACACAACAAGCTTCACTTCTAAGAAATGGCACAGCATTGGCAAATAATGGCTTATTTTTCCTGAATTAGAGATTGACAGAAAATAATAAAGTACCTACCTTTAAATCTTTCAGTTGTCATGGGGTTGTTAGGTTTCAGTAGTAGAAATGGCACTGAACTTTATTTTATTTTATTTTATTTATTTTTATTATTATACTTTAAGTTCTAGGGTACATGTGCACAACGTGCAAGTTAGTTACATATGTATACATGTGCCATGTTGGTGTGCTGCACCCATTAACTCATCATTTACATTAGGTATATCTCCTAATGCTTTCCCTCCCCCCTCCCCCTGCCCCACAACAGGCCCCGGTGTGTGGTGTTCCCCACCCTGTATCCAAGTGTTCTCATTGTTCAATTCCCACCTACAAGTGAGAACATGTGGTGTTTTGTTTTCTGTCCTTGCGACAGTTTGCTAAGAATGATGGTTTCCAGCTTCATCCAGGTCCCTACAAAGGACATGAACTCATCCTTTTTTATGGCTGCATAGTATTCCATGGTGTATATGTGCCACATTTTCTTAATCCAGTCTATCATTGATGGACATTTGGGTTGGTTCCAAGTCTTTGCTATTGTGAATAGTGCCACAATAAACATACATGAGAAATAGCACTGAACTTTAATTCCAGTGGTTTTCTTGCAAGTTTTTCAAACTTTTAAAGTCTGTTTCCTAAGGAAATGTGTACTTACTTCATGGAGTGACCCCCTAAAGAGATGATGTAAAGAAAACAGCTATGTAGGATTCAGAATACAATATAGGTATACAATGTTATTATAGGACTCATAAATTCTCCTAAAGAGGACTAAGAGAAGAATATAAATGATACTAGAATTGATAACCACTACCACTTATTTTTAGCTAACCATCATCCAAGGCCTTGCAGTAGTGGCTCTTGCAAAGCCTCTGTAGGGTTTTAATAGCTGTATTCAGGCTATTGAGACTGACAGATCTGGTATGGGCTTGCAGCTTCATTAATTTAAGAGCTCTCTAAACTTGCATGAGTTAGTTAATATCTTCATCCTCCAAATTCCCCACCTACAAGTGATAAGAATATTTCTCTTTTGAAATGTTTGCACATATGGAGTGATAATGTTCATATAGCAGAGTGATTTTAAATTGTAGGTACTGGATTCAGGTTATCTGGGTTCACATTCTAACAGTGGGGTAAACATGAGCAAGTTAGCCAACTTCTCATGGCCTCAGTTTAGGGTGGTTTTTGAGGTGATTGAGTTAATGAATAAATAATATTTACCATTTCCTTAAACATGGGAAATGAATAAATTTTAGTCTCTATTGTTACTATTATTATAAACTATTAAATGGAAGCTATTTTAACACTTCTACTAAGCCATTCAGAAGCGGCAATTGTACTTGAAGAAGATGAATACTGTTTGTCTTTTGTTTTATTTTGTTTTCAATGAGATGCTTTGTCATATTTAGAAAATTATGCTAATGAGGGAAGTGGCTTATTTTCATGGAAGTTTCCAGAAGGTAAAGCTCTTTCAGTGCTGGGCCGTGGTAAAGTTCAGCCAGGGGACCTCAAAGAAGGGACTGGTACTGGACTGAGAGATCCCATTTCTTCTTATTGGATTAACCCCATGCCCGTCAAATGTAAATTCTAGTGATTAGCCATCCATGCTGCTTTGTTAATAACAGTCCTTCTATTCAGCACGTATTGAGTTTGGGGGCTGATGGAGTTTCCTTTTCAAATCAACTGTTTTGGAAATCCTTCCTAATGGAACTTTGTTCATATGGCCAGAGAACAATGCGACCAAATAAGCTACCAGCTGGAGTAAAAGAGATGGCAAAGCTAAAAGGCATATCTCATTCTGGGGAAAATTAACCTCCCAATTTTGCCCAGTAATTGATTCCATCTGACTGAGGCGTTTCAGCCTCCACTGTGACTGTCATTTGGGTAGCTGGGAAGCGAAAGCCTGTAATTACAGTCATGCAACCCTGTTATCAGAGCCCGGGGAGGGCTTTCCTCTCTTCCTACCCTGGGTGATCACAGGTGAGGCTGACCAGACAGGGAGGAAGGAGAGAGGGGCAAGCAGGCTGGTGGTTCTTTCTCCATGGGAGAGAGACCCCTAAGGCAACCCCAACCATGGAGAAAAGGTCAGAGGTCTCAGGGAGTACTCTTGAGTTTTCATGATACGAACACGAAGAGGCCACAGCTTCCTGCTTGCTGCAAATTCTTCTCTCCAGGGAGATGCTTTGCCTAGATAGAGCTAATAAAGAGCAGGGAGTGTGATTAACAGAGAATTAGAAGAATTATTCTAATACCATCTATAATAGGTCGTTACAAGCTGTGTAAATAATTTTGTTATGCTCGGATAGGACCTGTGAACCAACTACATGAACACTGAATTTTACAGGACACTTTATGTATTTATTGCTGTTTTTTTATTTGCATAAATTTAAGGAGTACAAGTGCAATTTCCTTACAGGGACATATTTCACAGTGGTGAAGTCTGGGCTTTAAGTGTGTCCATCACCCGAATAATGTCCATTGTACTCATTAAGTAATGAGATAAAATAAAAATTGGACTTGTTCTCACCTCCTATATGTATGTAAGCATATGTTGTTGAAACTTACAAGGATTGTTCTACTATCATGATAAGACGAAGTGCAACATTCCTGCTGCTTGTCAGCATAGGTATACATGCTTGCCTTGTTAAAGGTTGAACTGAGACTAGCAAAAGTGAGATTACCTTTGCTGTGGCTTGAATGTGTCCCCCAAAAACCAAGTGCTGGAAATTTCATTGCCATTGTAACAGTATTGAGAGGCGGGACATTTACAAGGTGATTAGGCTGTGAAGGCTCTGCCCTCTGTATGGATTAATGCAGTTATTGAGAGAGTGGATTCCTTATAAAAAGATTGCCATTTATCTTATATTTGGGAAGAGTAAACAAAATGTATTTATTATATCAAAATGAAATATAAAGGGGTGTATGTGTATGTGTTAGCTACTATGAATCAACACAAGCACTACTGGTATTCGCCTAATTTCTTCTTTGGTTGTTCAATATATTCATTTGTTTTTAAAAAAAAAAAAAAGGGAGAGATGAAGACACCTTGCAGGGTTGTTTTGAGTGTTAAATATGGATACATGGCTGGGTGCAGTGACTCACATCTGTAATCCCAGCACTTTGGGAGGCCTAGGCGGGTGGATTACGAGGTCAGGAGATCGAGACCATTCTGGCTAACATGGTGAAATCCTGTCTCTACTAAAAATACAAAAAATTAGCCGGGTGTGATGGTGGGCGCCTGTAGTCCCAGCTACTCGGGAGGCTGAGGCAGGAGAATGGCATGAACCCGGGGGGCGGAGCTTGCAGTGAGCTGAGATCACGCCACTGCACTCCAGCCTGGGCGACCGTGTGAGACTCTGTCTCAAAAACAAAAACAAAAACAAAAAACGGATACACGTGGTCTGACACACAGCTCAATAAGTACTAGTTTTCCTTCTCCCTGTTCTTCTCTTTTTAAAAATTATTTAAATGTGATATTTGTCTATCTATTCATGTTATGTATGTACGTTTGTAAGAATTTTCAACCATAAACCAAGTATTATTAAATGATATCAAAGCTATAAATGTATTTATGTTTTGGACAGGAAGAATATTCACAATTCGAAAGGCACGTGAATGATATACAATGAAATTTTCTCTTCTATTCCCCTCTTGACACCCAGTTTATCTTTCCACAGGCAAATGATTTTATAGCTTCTTGTGACTCCTCCCAGAGATGATTTAAGTGCATTACAAACTTATATATATTTATATTTCTCTATCAATATATGCATATGCATACATGTGTATATGTGTGTATTATATATGTCTGTACACATATATGTTTCATTACATATATTTTCTTCCCTTTTTTTGCAGATATAACATTTCATATATTGTTATGTGATTTGCTTTTTTTCCCTTTAATATCCTGGAGAACATTCCATAGCTGCATACACGGCATATCCTCATTTCTTTTTAGAGCCATATTGCTGTATGTTGCATGGATATACTATGCTTTATTTAGCCAATCAAGTACTACCATTAGTTTGTAACCATTTTTTTCTATTACAGACTAAGTTGCATATATGAATCTGCCCCACTATTTCCAGTATTTCCTCACAAGTGCTATTTTATCTTCTGAAGATAAAGCCTCCTGGTTATTGGAGAGGGCCCAGGTAAACGGCCTATATGGCTATTTTCTATTTTACTAAAGGAGATTGGAAGGGAAAGTAGGGGAGAAACCCACAGAGTGGACACTAGGGCAAGTTAATTATTGAGGTCAGAGAGCACATTGCTGGGATAGCTGGAAGGTTGAGTGATTGGAGTATGGAAAAATCCCAATTAGATGATTAATTTAGGTACTGGGTGTGCTTTTAGCCTATGGCCATGGAGTCAGGAAAAGAAACAATTACCTCTCCAAATTGCCATGCTGGGCTGATTAATTTTTAATTGAGTCTTGTTAAAGGCATGGAAAACTCTGACATATATAACCTGGAGAAATAGGCCTTAGACAGTGGGAGCCACTCTTCCCCGCAGGAACCTACAGATTTAACTGGAGAGGAGGGTGATTTAGATAAAGCCTGGAGGCAGGGGTTGGCAGGGATGTGGAGAGGACTCAGCTACCTTGGAGAGAAAGCTGGACTTCAAAGTAAAGTGTCAAAGGGACAGCCGGTCTTCTTTCTGGCCGCCTATAGCCTACCCCATGGGGCCTTGATGTGTAGAGGGCTGTTCTCATATCATTTGCTGCCTAAGATGAAAACAACTGGCACTGCATTTAATGAAGTATCTTAAATTGCATTGCTGTGTAGAAAATTTAGATGAGGCTGAAGCCCTAATCCTTGACTTCCCTTTGGCCCTGTATAATATGAGGAGAGAGAAAGAGAGAGAAAAGGAGGAGAGAGAGAATGAAAGTCACATCCTCAGTGGGTATTCAAACTGTTCTAACATGAAAACAAATTGAGTGTTGGGCGAAAGGTGTAGATGTGGCACAAAACGACTTGAAGAGAAGTGTGGGTTTATACCAAGATACCGGCATGCTAGAAACCAGAAAGAATCCTCAGGTGACATCTTGGAATTTTTGAGTTTTCTAAGTGTATTAGTCTGTTCTCACACTACTATAAAGAAATACCTGAGACTGGGTAATTTATAAAGAAAAGAGGTTCAATTGGCCAATGGTTCTACAGGCTATACAGGAGGCATGGCTGGGGAGGCCTCAGGAAACTTACGATCAAGGCAAAAGGTGAAAGGGAAGCAGGCACGTCTTACATGGCTGAAGCAGGAGGAAGAGAGAAAAGGGGGAGATGCTACACATTTTAAATAATCAGATCTTGTGAGAACTTACTATTACAAGATCAGAAAGGGGGAACCACCCCTGTGATTCAATCACCTCCCACCAGACCCATCTTCCAACACTGGGGATTACAATTCAACCTGAGATTTGGGTGGGGACACAAATTCAAACAATGTCACTAAAGCTTCAGCTTCATTAGGTAACAAGACCTCATCTGCAATGACACCAATGTGCTAAATGTATTGTGCTGAGCCTTTCATAGGTGTTAGGCTTTCCTGGTTCCTTAGGAATCTCAGGTACTAAAGAGTGCCTGTGAATAGACCCTTAAGTGTTGAGCCAAGTGCAGTAGCTCATGCCTGTAATCCCAGCACTTTGGAAGGCTGAGATGAGGGGATTGCTTGAGGCCAGGAGTTTAAGAATAGCCTGGGTAACATAGTGAGATCCCATCTCTATAAAAATAAAAAATAAAAGACTCATAAATGCAAGTTATTTACATGATTGTACCATATGCAGTTTAATGTAAATTAATTAGCATCATGTCCTTGTTGGGAGACTTCCTCTTAAATCACTTTAATTAGTATCTTTAGTATCAAGGAGATACTAATAAGTGAAAGGAGGTATTTGATGTCTGGGCAACAGAGCAAGACCCTGTCAAAAAAAAAATTCCCAAAAACCAAACAAAAATGGTATCATCTTTATTTCATGGATGAGAAAACAGAAGTTAAGTGAGTTTAAGTAATTTACCCAAGATCACACAGCAAGACAGTGGCAGGCCTGGTGGTCAGAGCCAGTTATGCACACCTCCTTTTTCTTCTTCATTTAGATGTAATAATTTCGCTGTCTGTGCTGTCACTGTAGACTGAATCAGTCTTAGCCCTCATCTCACTGCATTTTCTTGGTCTCACATGTGGACTTTGAGAGCCAGACGTATTAGTTTTGAATCACAGCCATGTTACTAATTTCCGTGTAACCATGGGAACATCACTTCATCTCTCTAATTTTCAGTTTCTTAATTTATGAAATAGGGATTATACTTTCCTTAGCTTGTTGCGAGGGTTAAATGAAGCTAAGGCAGATGATATCTGTCAAGAGTTTAGTATGTATCTGTTGTACAGTAAGCATTCAATAAATGATGCCTACATTTATTGTTTCTGTTCTCTAAAGGGAGATCAGCTGAAAGACTGGTTTATGTGAAAAAAGAGAGAGCGTTGAATAATGCTGTAGTTAACTAATACATGTGAATAATACACTAATATTCAGAGAGTACCTTCTAGGCCAGGATCAAACCAGTGGTTGAGTCAGAGTTACAGAAGCATGTGAAGCAGCCACAGTTTCAAGATTAGCATGTGAAAAAAGTTCTGAAATATTAGTAATAATAAGGTGCTGTTTACAATAAATTAGATTCTTGTTTAAAAGTATTCACTCCCTTCTCTCACCTCCATGGGGAGGGTGCACTTCCAAGGAAATCGATTTTGGGTATGACCATGGGACATTTTGGCTTCTTGGTAGGTAAAATATACTTGTGACCCTCAATGTGGTCTTAGTCATTGACTTGTTTTGTTCAATAGGATCAGTAGAAGTGACGCGACTCACTTGCATAGTTGGAGTTTGCTTTCTTGCTCTTTATTGCTGTGAGATGACCATGCCTTGGCCAGACCTCTGGTCTATGTAGAGTGAAAGGCACATGGAGCATATCTAGACTCAGTCTGAATCCTGGGCTGCCCAGTTGAGCTTGGCCTTGAGCTTGGCCTAGATGATTAACTCCAATCCCATCTGCAGACACATGAGCAAGAATAAATACCATTATGTGCCATTAGGTATTTGTGGTAGTCTGTTTTGCAGGAATAGACAAATGATAGACAAATGTTAGGTATATGATAATTGTACAACGTATGTCAGCATTCATCTTAGGTTTCATCAGCGCATAAAACAGATTTCAGTCATTTAAAGAGAGTATCTCCACATTTTCTTTTCTGGTTTGCATAAAGCTGGAGCATGCCTTGTATTCTTAGACAAGTCACCCGGGCCTTTCTATGTCTGTTTCTCCATTTGAAGAAGAAAGATTTTACTTGCCACCTACCTTTCCCCAGGAGTCATAAATTAACAGTTGAAAAACTCTTTGAGATCTCCCATGAAAGGTGCAATTTAAGCAGAAGCATGCCTATTATTTATTTTTATTATCCATTTTAAAATTGAATCCTTAGAGCAAATAGATTTTCCAGCCACCAAAAAGGAAGTTTCTTCTATGCCACAACATATTATGGATTGGGCACTCTCCAACTATAGACTATATTTCCCATTTATAGCACTAATTTAGATGTTTATGGGTCTGTAAATGTATTCCATTTCTCCTGGGGCTTCTGAGTACCTATAATAGTCTAATATTTTGGAACACTAAATGATGCCTTGGGCAAAATATAAAACAGGAGAATAAGAGAGGCAGGGAAAGAATTGGGTAACAATAAAGACAGTTCTTACAAAAAGTACTAAGAAGATAAATAATTTTAGGATCCCAGAATTACCCTGGAATATGGTCCAATTTGTGGTGATCTTCTCTCCCTCATGTTACAAATTATCACTATTATATTGAGTTTCTATTGAGTGCTTAGCATACAACTATTTGTGGAAGAGGACATATTCATACTAATAACTCACATTGATAAGTCCTTGCTCTGTGCCAAGTACTATGCTGGTGCTTTTAAATAACTATCTCATTTAGTTCTCTCGTGAACTAATGCATTGTTAATATTACCATTCTTGATGCTCCAAGAGGTTACATGACTTGCCCAAGATCACACAGAGGTAGAATCAGTGTCTGAATTCAGGCTCTTCTTTTTTGGAGAAAGCCCAAGCTCTTAATCATTATGCTGTACTTCATAGTGACTGACATGGTCCTTGTTTACAAGTTTTGAAGATGATGAAGCCAACATAAAAAGAGCATAAGATATGTAAGCATATGTAATGAAAAGCATTGTGATGTCTTCAAAATAACTCTAGGGAGATAATTAGCATGGAAGAATGTGGAAATTAATCCCTGCTGTGACATTCCAGCTTACCTGTGGCTTTTGTTTATTTTATTTTTGCAATCCCTGTTTTAACACTGAGGTAGATAATCAGGTTTTTAGTCTAAAACCGAAGATAGTTCTGTCTTGAGCTATATGGAATTTTCTATGCAGCGATGTACAATAGATTGACTATTAAATTATTGTTCTTGCCACTTGTAATTTGAAAGATAGCATTATGAAAGTTAGTTGAAATAAAGTTCAGAATCAGAGGAAATATCATGGGTGAGGGATTCTTTCTAACTTGAATTTTTGCATGGAACTCTAATCTATGTCAAGGTGTAAAAGTCAGTCTCTTTTTAGGAACTGAAAAATTTAAGCGACATTTTTAAAACCATCTTGATGTTACTGAAATCCTCAAGAGGAGGAATCATATTTTCATTACTCTCATCTATCTTATAAAATTTGAGACCTGAAGTGATCAGAGTTTGTTTCTAGGCATTGAGGTTCTGACATACTCAGAACTTGGCTTCCGGAACAGTGTACCCTGGGAGGGTCATGCCTTTGTTAACTACTCTTCTAGTTTTTAAGGCCTGTGTTGAAGCCAGCTGGCTATGTCTTCTTATTGGGGTGTGAAACTCCAACTTTGTCAGTAGATTGGCATATACCCTGTCATGCTAAAAAAAAAAAAAAAAAAAAAAAAAAAAAAAAAAAAGGGAAGATCATTTGAAGAAGCATTTTAAATTCTCGTATCAATCAGTCATTTGTCAGTTACCATCTCTGTATAGTGGTGTATAAAGAAACAGGAATCCTCACCTCTCTTTAATGTTGGGCTTAACATTTGAGTCCTCTGAAGCAGGTCCTCTAAATCAAGATAAGGTGTGCCCCAACTTGTGCTTATAGAGGTGGTGTGAGAGAGTGGAGGGAGCTGGGGGTATTTCCCTTCTGGACCTTAATCTCTTTCTCTCTCTGCAGCTTTCTAGCTGTGTGACTTTGGGCAAATTACTTAACTTCTCTGAGACTTGATTTCCTTAGTTATGTAGCCTGGGTATAATACCATAGCGTGGTTTTGTTGGGAATATGTAATGGGTCATTGACCACACAGGGAATGGATAACACATGCTATCTATTTATCTATCTGCCTGTCTGTCTGTCTGTCTGTCTGTCTATCTATCTATCTATCCATCCATCCATCCATCCATCCACATGCTGTCTTCATAGGCCTTTTATCAGAATAAGTGTTTAAAGAAGGTTGTGGAAAAACTGGGAGAGATAAATGTACTACTGAGGAAGTTGGTCAACTCATCACAGAGCTTTTCCATTTTTACCAATTATTTCAAGCATAAAGGATTACGTAGTATATTAATATATAACTTGAGATGGGAGAACATTTTGAGAGTCTATAGAGTTTTTTTTTAATGACTCCATAAAGAAGATGGGCGCAGGATATGTGGATACTAACATGGGAGAAAAATAAATCTATGTTTTCTTTTCTGCTCTCAACTCCTTCTGCTAACTGGATCTTGACTAGGGAAAGGGATTTCTCAACTATTCAATGATCTATCGAATGAAAAAATCTTCCTGTACTATCCATGGCAAGTTAGGACCTAGCTTTCCAATGACGCCCAATGGGAGGCTTAAACATCTATCTCATGTGGGATCCGTTCTGTTTATGGCCGGCCAGAAGTATCAGAAAAATTTCCCTATGCTGAACCCAAGTTTCTCTGATAGTGTATACTTTTTAGTTATCTCAATTCTGTGCTCTATAGCCACACAGAACTAGCTACCTCCTTAAAGAAAATCTAACATCTCATAACTAACGGCAAAAGTGGCTCTTAGGCAAGAAGACATATTTATGTTTCTTTAGAAAATAAAAAATGGTGCTTATCCAGATTTCTTTACCAGACACCTTAGTAAATTGTGCCTTCCAGGGGCAGACGGCTGAATCTTTTGGTGGGTGCCAGATTGTGTTGGTGCCACATCGAAAACCACATGCTTCACTGAAGGGGGTGATCTAATGAGTTTATTTCCCTGCCTAGGTTCCAGCGACAGGGCTATTGAGTGACTTCACTGCAATCAGTATTGCTGACTAATGCCTGTATCAACACCTACCGCCGCCACCACCGGCGCTTCAGTGATTTTATGTTCAGTTTGATTTCTCCAGACAGAACTTTTCCACATCATTGGAACTAATTGAGGTAATGGAGAAATTATTCTGGTGCCAGAACACTCTTACTTTCTTTCGCCCACTTCCCCCTTTGGTATTGAAAGACAACAATACGCACAGTCTCTCCGTGTTTCTTTACAGTCAAAAAGGGAGAACTTGATTATGTTGCTATGGCACCCAGGCTGCTTCTGGACAATTAAGGCTGGAAAACAGAATCTCACCTCCATCTTTCTTTGCTTCCCAGGGCTGCACGCTCTGGCACTGTCCCTGTGCCATGCTCATGAGCTGCTTCTCAGTGGGGATTTCAGAATCCCCTCTGTTGTTCTCCGACTGACCGCAAGAAATCTAACATTCGCTAAAACAACTAGCAGATGGAAACAAACATTTTATGAGTACATATTCCACCTTAATTATATGCATTGTCTGCCAATGTTTATAGCATCTCAGAGGGAGTTTGGAGGTAAGACTGAGCCGGCCAAGTATGGTTTTGATTACAGGGATTTGTATCAAAAGTGGAGCAGTGCATTTTACTGATTCCCCACTCCCTTTCTGCCCCACACTTTATGTCCCTTACACCAGAAGGTTGAATGAACCATCCCCTAGAGAGGGTGGCATAGTGGAAGGGCTCTGGTTATGCCCCATGTCAACAGTTAGGGGTTCAGTTAGTATTGGGGCTTAATTTTGGTAGACCACAGTGAGCCTCTCCATGGAAAGACCCTGTCTGGTTTGGATTTAGGATACTACTCTGCAGTATGAGAAGGTAGGATGACCTTTCAACAGTCAGCAGAGTCTTCTGCGTGGCATAGAAATGCTGGTTCATCCTCAGGGATGGGAGGACAATTAAAGATTAATGGGAAATGTGAATGTTTATTTGAAGTTGGAGGAAAATATTTACTAAAATCTAAATAGTGATGACTTTAATAATAAAACTCAGCTTGCATGTTACACTGGTATTCCTTTCTCTGCATTTTCCTTATCTTTCCAGTTGTTCTCCTTGCATCTTTTCCCCTTATTGATTTGTTCATTTGAGATGGACAGCAGAAATGATGCAATTTGAGCAACAGTTTGCAAATCCATCTGAGTTACTACTGGTTAGCAGCTTTGGTTCGTGTTGGGAAGTAGTGGCTATTAGAGCACCGAGCTCATATGGGTGTTTTGCATTACCCATGGATTTTATTTCTCCACATCACCTCTGACCTCTTTTGCAAAGTTAATTGAGAGTTGGCCTTTTTCAAATTGACTGCAGGAAATTGACCTTTGTGTTCACGCTATGTTAGGAAAGACCTGGATGAAGAGCAAATCAGGAAGCAAAATGGGAATGATCTGGCCCCTACAGTCATGCTATGGCACTATGTGAAATAATCACAGCATTCTTGGTGCAATTACATAGGCGATGTTGCCTTTAGAATTGTTTCCCTATAGAATCAAACCATAAATCAGAAAATCCCATTTTAATTTGTAGCACAGTCTGGTGGTTCAAAAATTTAACAATCTGAAGGTACCTTTTAAATTAATGTCTAATCTGCTTATCCTGCTTTACCTGAAGCCTGATTCTTCATTCTTAATTATTGGTGGAGATAGCACCTTGGGGCTACTTATATGGAAATCCAATCCTTATCTGGCAGGCAAGCATATTTGTTACTTTGGGAAGATGGAAGGGCAATTAGAAAAAGTACACTCACTTTGACCTCAGCAATCCTGGGTTCAAAACTAGACCCTGCCACTTATTTCCTGAGTTACTTTAGGAACAATATGTAAAATCTTGAATCTTAATGCTTCATCTGAAAAATGAGAAGACTTGCAAGAAACGAGATTGTGTGAGTTTTCAATGAGTATTTTTAAGAGCTTAGTACATAGATTCTTAATATCTTCAGTTGCTTATTATACATTATGTGCCTTGTATGTGCACTAGGGATCCAATGGCAAAGAGAATAGACAAGGGTCTTGCCCTCATGAAGGTTACACTCTTTAGGGGGCTCATAGTGTTTTTACTCTTTCTGGAGACAATGAAGAACCTCGGTTAAACCAGCAATGTTTGAAATACAATAGGAAATGAATTGTTACTTTTAACCAGAAAGCCAGGCTGTGAAATGGCTTCTTAAGACTCACAGCTGGACTAAATAATTATGGGTCAGAATCTAGATTTCATGGTCTGGTGATGAGGGCAGACAGAACTTGCAGGCAGGGTGTCTGATTCACTACTCCATACCAGACATGTAGCCTATTTCTATCTTAGTCTTTATTTTTGTTTTGTTTTGTTGTTTCACCTGTAAAATTTGTACAATAATACTTTTTTAAAAAACCCATAGGTTTAGGAATATAAAACAAGAAAAAATGTGAAGGCCACATACAATAAAATATAGTCCTAGGATCATTTTAATTTTATTAGTGAACGAAGGTGTAGACACCCTACACTCCAGGAACTTAATTATATTGAAAAACTACTCAAAAACAAAACAACACTAGACAGCCCTGAAGGAGTCTGCAGATTTAAATATAACACAAATTAGATCTTGAAGGGAGATAAAATGAAAACCAGGCATAACTTTTTAAATAAAAGCACTTGCAGGGCCAGTTGCGGTGGCTCATGCCTGTAATTCCAGTACTTTGGGAGGCCGAGGCAGGCAGATCGCCTGAGGCCAGGAGTTTGAGACCAGCCTGGCCAACATGATGAAATGCCATCTCTCCTAAAAATACAAAAATTAGCCGGGCATGGTGGCAGGTGCCTGTAATCCCAGCTACTTGGGAGGCAGAAGGAGAAGAATCACTTGAACCAGGGAGGCAGAGGTTGCAGTGAGTTGAGATCACACCATTGCACTCCAACCTAAGTGACAAAAGTGAGACTTCATCTCAAAATAAATAAATAAATAAATAAATTTAAAGAAAACACTTGCAGGAGGGGAGAGAAGGAAAAAGAATTTGCTTATGGTTAGTAAAGCCTATGGCCTATTACTAACTGCGTAATGGAAACAGAAGAAACTCTAGAGACACAGGAGTGAGCTTAGACATGGGTTCAAATCTTGGCTCTTCCACTGTCTATTGTATCGAGTTAGCTACTGGCATATAACAAACTGCCCCAACCCAAGTGGCTTAAAACAATATCTGTGGGTCAGTTGATAGTCCTGATTTGGGCCAGTTCAACTGATCTTGGCTGGGCTTGCTCAGGGATCTGTTCTCAGCCAGGGTCAGGCTGGTGGTCTAGGTTGGCTTCACTCCCATGGCTGATATCTAATGATTGGCTGGCTATGGCCTGAGTGATGGATGTGGCTGGGCCATTTTGTCTCATCATCTTAACATCCTAACTTTGTTGACTTGTTAGCAGAAGAGCTACAAAGAGAGAGTAGAGGTGTGCAGAGGATCTCAAATCTCAAGCTCTGAGCTGCTATTTTCTTTGGCCACATTCTCTAGGCCAAAAAAAGTCATGAGACTAGCTCAGATTCAAGGGATGGGGAAATAGGCTCGACTTCCTAGTGGATTTTAAAAGTTAAGCGTCAGTACATTAAAACATTAAAGAGTATATTTGAACAGACAATGAGTGATTCATGAATTGGGCAGCTCTAGACATCAAGCAGGTCAGGGCTGTGCCAAAGTGGCACCTGGGGAAGACTTTTAGAGGGTGAATGCAGAAGCAAGGCAAAGAAAATATTTGATTGGTTAAAGTGAAGCAGTAGCCTTATTTGGATCATTCTAGTGGAAAGTCCCTAGTTAAAAGTTAGTTAACAGTTCGTGCTTGGTTAAGCTTAATTTCATTTTATCATTTATGCTGAGTTGGGTGTCAGTTTGCTAACATGGGAACCCAGGGTACTGGAGTCTCTTGATAAATTATTTCAACAGGAGCTGCAAAGTCACATTGTAAAGGGTGTAGAAATAGGGAGGAATGGAGAATTAGGTTGCTTTTTAATCTACTACATTTGTCTATGTGCTTAGATAAATTCTTTAATTTCTTTGAGGGTAAAAAGTATCTCATAGGACTGTTATGAGTATTAGTGACAAATGTAAAACCCTGAATATGGTTTAAATGTAAAACCCTGAATATGGCTTAAAACTTACAGGTAAATACTAAAAATGGTAGCCATTATTATATTTCCCTTTATTTTTAGTTATACAAAAGTTACATTTTCCATAATACACATCATTACAATTTTTTTTTAAATTTTTTTGAGATGGAGTCTCGCTCTGTCACCCAGGCTGGAGTGCAATGGCACAATCTTGGCTCACTGCAACCTCCATCTCCTGGGTTCAAGCAATTCTCCTGCCTCAGCCTCCTGAGTAGCTGGAATTACAGGCACATGCTACCACGCTCAGCTAAATTTTGTATTTTTAGTAGAGATTGGGTTTCACCATGTTGCCTAGGCTAGTCTTAAACTCCTTACTTCTGGTGATCCACACGCCTCGGCCTCCCAAAGTGCTGGGATTATAGGCATGAGCCACCACACCCGGCCTACAGAATTATTAAAAAATACACATAAGTAAGAAAAATAGGAAAGAAAAAATAAAAATTATTGAAATCTCACTCTCCCTATCTAAGCACTGTAAACATGTGAGTAACTTAGATTTTTCTTATTATTAGCTGTCATCATTCTTACTAGCTTGAATACGTTAGTCTTGCTTCAGGTTGTACTGGTAGGTTAGGCTAGTAGAACACTAGTAAGTTAGTGTTCCCTATTACATATAGGTGACTGTAAAGTCTAAAACTGTATTCTTTATCAACCCACCTACTCCTGTCCTAGGCCTTATCTCACTCACCCATCTACTACAAGTTTCTTTTATTTATTCATTGTTTTATTGATTTGCCTGTTTGTTAATAGACACAGCTTTACCTATAACTTAGGTATATCTGACTCCTATATTCAAATCACTTTTCCCTCTTATCCTTCCTATGGAGTGGTGCCAGAGTAAGCAATTCTGTTGCTCAAATCTTTTAGGCACTTCGAGAGAAATGTAGATTCCCTCATGTGAAGAGTGAGCTCCCTCATTATCTTTTCTACCTGTTTCTTTCTAGTCTCACTTGCCTCCATTCTTGGACTCTATGCTTTATGCTGTTTTCATCCCAAACAGTGAAGGCCTTGTCTAACACACCATGATCCGTGCACATTCTGTATCTGTGCCTGGCAGCTGCTTCTCAGCCATATCTTCAAAGCCAGTACTCTTCTCCTGCATTACGCTTTAGCTGGACTATTACCTTATCTGTTATGCATCACCCTCCAGAGAGAGCCACACACCCTTCTCTGGCACACACACAAATCTATTCTAGCCCTGCTCACTAGCTATTATTGGGTTATATGAATATTTCTATTACTAGACCCTGTGTTTAGGGGACAGAGTCAAAGTTATTTAGTCACTAAACAAGCATATGCCAAGTCTTACCTGTATAGGGGCAGGACATTTGAAATTAAAAAGAAAATGAATGAGTGATTTAATCATCTACAAACTCTCCTCTTCAGCACCCCAGAGCCACTCATCAGCAGAACAGATGGTGAGGGTTAAAATGACTGAGGCCACAGGACAGAAGGAAGCTGGTTGTCCCATGTGGACGTAATGATGCCTTCTCCTCATGATACCCTCCTACGTCTTGGAGAGAACGTGCATTGAGAAGCTCAGCCTTGGTCTCAGCCAGGCTCACCAAATCAATAATCAGACCTGAGCAATGGAAAATACTCAAAGAAGCTGTCTCATTTATGCTGTTGTAGTCAGTTCATGTCATATCGAATTCATTCTGTCTTGAAACAGGAGTAATTACCCTAGATGCAAATTGTGAGTGAATACAGGGGGAAATCTTAGTAAATAAATACAAATTAGAATATTTACTTCTTTTAAAATAAGATTAAAAATAATGTTCAGTGCTGGCAAGGATGCCATGAAATCAATTATTTCAGAGTGTAAATTTGTGCACTTTGACAGTAGGTACTAGTATTCTTAAATGTTCTGTAACTCTGCCATCCATATCTAGGAGCCTATAATAAAGAATCCATAAAAGAGGCAGAGAGCGGTGTATGTGCAAATTGCTCACTTATGTGAGATTGTACAATGGATTTTTGTCAGCTGGGAAAATAATAATGATAACCTTGGTATTTTAAGCAAAAATAGTATACTATATATGCATGTATATTTATATATATGCATGTGTGTATATACAGAGAGAAGAGAGAAAGAAACAGATGGGAAGAAGACAGATAAACCAATTTCTTAGCAGTGCTTATACAACTTTAATAATTGTATTTATTTTAGTATTTTCTAAATATCTTACATAGAGAATATATACATTGTAATGTCAAAAAATAGTTAGCAATCAGTTTAAAAGATAATTGAAGAAAATATCACTATTGTATGCAATTGAATACATTCTGCTTTTCACCCTGAAATGTAGGAACTACAGGACTATGGCTAAATATATACACAATAAGTTGCTAAATGGACCTTTGGATGTTTTGTAGTTAGGAAAAATAATGTTGCTACTGCCGCTTTCCATGTAAAAAACTCCAGAGAAGTGTTAAAACACACACACACACACACACAACTATTAGAAACAAACAATAATACAGTTTTCTTTTAGAAACAAAACCTGTGTTTAGAATCCAAAAGTAATGTAATCACTCTGGAAACTATTATCATAAGTAATTCCATATCGATTAGTTCATGCTCCCATGTCTCCTGGACATGGTAGAGTCTAGGAGAAACAAAGGTTTGGACAGGAGTGAAAATAATCTTAGATTCTCAGCCCCATCCGGGTCTCTGGTTAAGTCACAACTGAACAGTAACAGAAAATCCTGGATAGTCTCAAACCTCTCTTAAATGTAGACTTTTTTCCTGACCTCTGGGTCTGCCTACACTTGTTTGACTTCCCAGTTGTTCCTCCTCTTTTGGAATCCACTGTATTTGGAGGAGTTGCCTTCTGGTCAGAATCAATTTTTACTCTGGTTCTAATTTTTTTTGTTTTTTGTTTTTTGATATAGAGTCTCCTTTTGTCACCCAGGCTGGAGTGCAGTGGCATGATCTCGGCTCACTGCAACCTCTGCCTCCTGGGTTCCAGCCATTCTCCTGCCTCAGCCTCCTGAGTAGGGATTACAGATGTGTGCCATTACGCCTGGCTAACTTTTGTATTTTTACTAGAGACAGGGTTTCACCATGTTGGCCAGGCTGGTCTTGAACTCCTGGCCTCAAGTGATCCACCTGCCTCGGCCTTCCAAAGTGCTGAGATTACAGGTGTGAGCCACCATGCCCTGCCTAGCACCCGTTTTCTAAATAATGTACCTTCCTTCCTCCTATACCTCATTTGAAACCCTCAGGCTGCATCAAGTCTGACAAACGGATTGGAGGACCCATGGGGTAAGTGAAGGGGGAGAAAGCAGTGTGATCTTTGGGCATGCCAGCTTCTCCCTGGGGGGTATCCTGGCCATGCTGACCAGGCAGATCAAGCCTCCCTGGGAGAACTTCCACTTCTCTGGACTGAAATTGATGAAGGAAGATGGAATAAATGGCTGATGTACCATGGTGACTTCTTGGGCTAGCTGGTGGAATGTTCCTTTATAGCTCAATTACATACATGAAAAATAATAACAATAAGAGTCTTCAATATCTTGCCCAGGAAACTATGTGCTTTTTCCAATTCTGTCTCTTAGACAATTAGTCACTATGCTTTACCTTGGTTGAGCCGGATGTAGTGTGACAAACTGAAGACAGTGTGGAATTTGGAGCCAAGTAGATCTGAGTGGAATGTTAATTCTGCCACTTAGTAGCCATGTAGCTCTGAGCATTCTGTATAACGGGAATAAAAAGACCTATTTTCCATGCTGTTTCTGTTTTTTTCAAGCCAGGGCAGCCCAGCCATGCACAAAGTTCCATGAGTAGGCTACAGAGGGCTCAAGTCGAGGATATGCTAAGTTTCATAACCCCTTCTCTCCTGACTGGCAGGATTGAGACCTTCTTGGGACTCATCTCACCTTTCTGATTCTTACCTTGGCTTCTTATCAAAAGCCTGGTGTTGACCCCCAAGGAGTTTACAGGTACTGACCTAGTAGAGGTGGAGAAGCTAGGGAAATTTTCTTAAAGCTGATGATGGTACTGCTTTTACTTGGATGTTATGTTATAATATAAATATAATATAAATATAACAGTTTTCTAACCTGTGCTTTGGGTCTCATTTTTTTCTTTTGTTGTTTTTACACGGAGAGGATGGGGGCTAGTGATGAAAACCTGGAGGTTTAGATTCTTCCTTGCTTTCCTGCAGACTTTAAGGTTTCTGCTTCCATAGGCACTCTCTGACTCCTCTGCTATTTTGATAGAGTGCTTGCATTCTGGTGTTCCTTAGAGAGGAAACTTCCATCCAGCTACCATTTCTCTCTCCCCAATACCTGCCAAGCCAGTCTGACCTGGTGAAATGAGGGGAATGGAGAAGAATGAATCAAATCACCCACCTTACCAATATTTTAAAGATTCTGTGAGATAAAATGTGTCAAGAACTGGAGAAATGGTAGATGTATTCTAAGTTATTTTTTCTTTTTCTTTTTTTTTTTGAGAGTCTTGCTCTGTCACCAGGCTGGAGTGCAGTGGTGCAATTTTGGCCCACTGCAACTTCCACTTCCTGGGTTCAAACGATTCTTGTGCCTCAACCTCCCATGTAGCTGGGACTACAGGTGTGTGCCACCATGCCCAGCTAATTTTTGTATTTTTGGTAGAAACAAGGTTTTCATACCCTCTATTCTCAATTCAGGTGCTAAGCAAAGAACTACATTTCATGGAGGGAATAAATAATGATAAAAGGTTGACTAATGTTAAAAATCTTTTTTTTTAACAGTTCTCTAATTTTTCTTAGTAACTTTTGCTGGTGTTTATAAGGCATTAGGATTAGGTCTGATCTGTAGGCAGATTGCTTCTTTATTTTGTTCCCAAGTCACTTTGTTGTCAATCAAATGCTATGAGGAGGATAAAAGAAGGATGGCTCTTAGCAAATATATTTGCCCATTTGGAGAAATTATCAAGAGTGGGTGTTTGAGAGAGTGAGTCAGCACTATCACCTTCTCCTTGAAGGTCTTCTGTTATGACCAGGTACTAGAGATCAGAGAACAAAATTTGTCAAGGGGAATCTGCTGGAAAAGGTATCAGAGTCCTTTTTCCAATCTGTTTGGTTTGTTTGTATATAGTTGTTTTTCTGTAATTGATATGGTTTGGCTGTGTCCCTACCCAAATCTCTTCTTGAATTGTAGCTCCCATAATTCCCACATGTTGTGGGAGGGAACTGGTGGTAGATAACTGAATCATGGGGTCAGTTTCCCCCACACTGTTCTTGTGGTAGCAAATAAGTCTCACGAGATCTGATGGAAACCCCTTTCACTTGGTTCTCATTGTCTCTTGCCGGCCACCATGTAAGATGTTCCTTTTGCCTTCTTCCATGATTGTGAGGCTTCCCAAGCCATGTGGAAATGTGAGTCCATGAAACTCTTTTTCTTTGTAAATTACCCAGTCTCAGGTATGTCTTTATTGGCAGCGTGAAAACTGATTAATACAATAATTAATTCTGTGACCTCAGGCAAACTGTCATATTTCTGATTTGCATGTGATTCCATTCTCTGTCTTGTGGCCACAGTTAACCATCTTGACACACAAATCTGATCATGCTATTTTCCTGTTTAAAATTTTCCTGGGTCTCTCCTCTGGTCTAGATCCCTTGTCCCATCATGCAAGGCCTTTATACTCTTGCCTCTGAATCACTCTTCCTCTATCTTCCCACCACATATGCTTCCCTAAAGACAGGTTGAGTTATCCGTGGTCACCCCAAATCATCAGGCTATTGTCACTGCCAAAAATACCAAAGCCAGTTTCTACTTATATCCAAACATACCCCAAATGTCCCCTATTGAGACTTACCTCAAACCTTACCCACTATTACCAAATCCCTGCATCCACCCCTTCTTGAGTTAGGTATTCGACTTCTTTATAGTCTTCATAGAATACACAGCATACTATCCTAGAGCCTATCAATCATGCCATCTTGCCCTAATGACTTTGATTCCTTGGTTAAGATTCAAATTCTAAGACACCTAGAGGTTTAGCCCAGTTAACTTTTTCATTCATATTATATTCTTTATATTTCCAATTCATTATAATGTCATATATTATTCAGACTCTTCAAGGCTTCTTTGTCTTGAGTCAAGTGTCCACAACCACTTGGGTGACCTAAGACTCATGGGCTGGTGTACAAGAACCTCATTTAAAGATCAGGGTAGGGAGTGGAAACAGCAGCAGGGCTCTCTACCTGCACCTGAGATCTTGTAGCCATGATTTTAGGAAGCACAGTGGGCTAAGTAAAGGTTCATCTTCTATTATTTCATTGTCGGTAGAATTTATAAGGAAATGGTGACATCTATTCACAACCCTTTTCTATCTTATTCAGATAATCAATTAGCAAGTTGTGATTTCTTCTATATTCCTCCCTCTAGCCCAGATGTCGACACTGCCTACAGGCCAAACAGACGTATTGCTTCTTTTAGTACAGCTTGTGCATTAAAAATGATTTTTACATTTTAAAATAGTAAAATCAAATGAAGGATGGTATTTTTAAACGTGAAAATTATATGAAATTCAAATTTTAGTATCTATACACAAAGTTTTATTGGAACATAGCCACATCTGTTGCCTGTGTGTTTTGCATATTGTCTATGGCTGCTTTTGCACTATAATGGCAGAAGTAAGCTGTTGTGACAGAGATCTTGGGTCTGCAAAGCCAAAAATGGTTACTCTCTGGCCCTTTAACAAAGACATTTGCCAATGGCTGCTCTAGATAGTACATTCCTTTAGGTCAGGTTTGTGTTGTGCTTAGCTTGATGTTCCTGGAATATGGTAAATGCTTGGCTCATAGTAGGTACTCAATACACATTGGATGAACACATGAAGCAATGAATACGTGGGTGAGAGGTGGTTGAACTATTTTGTATTTTAGAGTCTGTTCTAATTGAAGTATTCTACAAGTCTAAAGCACATGCTGGATGTCACTAGTATCTGGTCATTTTTTTCTTGTGGTTTTATATTTATATTCTGATCATTATGAGCATTATTTTGGAAAGGGAGAGTTATAAACTAAACCACAATTGGCACCTCTTTAATAATGTCTTTTTTCCCTATTTGTTATTTTTTAACAAGCATATTTTCTCTTTGTTTGATAAGCTGTGATCATTCAGTTTTAATGTACTAGCAGATGAAAGAAGTAAGTTATTCAAGATGGTAGGAAACGGGGAGGGAGCAAGTGGGGAGTGGAGGCTGCGGATAGAATAACAGATATTTGCAGAATCTATCACTGTTTTAATGATGCTACTGTTACCACCTCAGAAAGGCCCACATTTGGGACCATTTACAGCTAATGGACTTGTGTTGAGAGGTGTATGTAGGGTGACACGTCATGCAAAAGTGAAAGGTAAATGTTTGATTTTGCCCAACCAGAATGTGGACCAAAAGGGAGAATCCATGCCAGTTACTTTAAGTGCCTACACTCATAACTAACAGGTGTCCTGGGCTCATTTTGGATGTTTCTGTGTATACTGAAATTTTCTCTTTGAAAAAGAATTTGTCAAGAACATGAAGTCAAGACAATATTTTAAATCACTCAGGTTCTCTAGGGCCCCAGCCTTGGCCAGGAAGAGAGCCACAATCATTTCAGCTTAGATGTTTAGACAGCCTTCCTCCAAATCTATCTCATGATTTGTATCTGTCTGGTTCTTGCAAGTAAATTCTCATGTCTCTAGCAAGTGCTTGAAATCTAAGAATTCCTTATTTTGGCTGCTGCTTTCTGGGGAAACTATTTCTCTAGACATGCCTGTGAATTGATCACTTTTGATGAGACCACCCCCCTAAGAAGAGAGATACAGACATTTCTCCAACTTTCTTCACCTTATGCATTGCACCGATAGTAATGGAAGCTGACTGTCTTTTTGGTGCATATTTTGGGCACTGTTCTTAGAGCTTTTCATGTACTGATCCATTCACATGGTTATCCTCTAAACAACTCACTGTATAGATACAGAAACTGAAGCATAGAGGTAACGTATTCCACTATCCATTTAACAGATTTCTTCATTGCATACCTGTGATCTGCCAGGTACTGTTCTCTCAGCACTTGAGGTACCTTTGTAAACAAACATGTACTGTCCCCTAACCTCATGGAGTATAAATTCTTGTGTCAAATATTACAAAGCTGGTAGAGTGGCAGAGCTAGGATTTGAACCAGGCTTTCTGGCACTAATGTAGGCATTTAAGACCACAGCAGGGTAATGCCACTCCAAGCTAATTTACATCTGCCCATTGACTCTGTGTCATGGTGTAACGGAATTCAGTGCAATGCTGCAGATGGCTCCGACACAGTCCCTTGTTTATTTCAGCTGCATCCTTCTAGTTCTCTGAGGTCCTGGTTTGATGGCTCTCAACCTATTTTAATTCTTGTTAAGGCTCAATTGCAAAAATTATTTTTCTATCAATCAATTTATCATCTCTCTTTGCAATGAACATTTCTTTTTTTATTATCATAGTCACCAGAGGCAAAGAATGAAAGTAAACAATTAAAAATGAACTCAGGTGAGTGACAGATATCAAGGTTGTTTATTCATCTGCTAGCTTCCTTGAAGGGTCTGCCTGATCCTCATGCATTTAGGCAGTCCAAGGCGGATATTAGAGCTCAGCAATATTTGCAAAGGTGTCCTAGATTCTGTTCCTGTTTCCCCAAATGCCTCTCCTTGCATTTCTCTGCCCATCCATGCCTGCTTTTGATTCTACCTCTGCCCTTTGGGGAGGTTGCATTTATTTTCATTGAGTTCCTACCATGTACGTATCTTCAAAGACTGTGGATCTTCCATTTCTCTATCCTGGTAATAAAACTAAAGCACATTGTCTCCCCTTTTTCTTCATACAGATGCTGATATAATGAAGCTTGTGCATTTCTGAGAGCTTATGCACATATCCTTCCTATGTCTTTTTGCTGAGAATGCCATTGTTTGTTGGCATCTATATTAAAGAGTTTTAAAAAAAAGAGAGTCAGGGAGCATAAACTCTGTAATTAGCCACTTAGAAGTTTTTGTTAAAGTTTGAAGGGAAAAGTTGTTGAAATTATTGTGTAAAATGAGGCTTTTGCTTTAAATATTTCATTTGTCAGTGAATAATTCAGTCCAGCAATTAAGAGTGGCACATAATTTTCATGGAAAAGACTTTAAGGTCACTGGATTATTAAAAAAAAAAAGGTCAACCCCAAGTTGTATTCTTTTTTCGTTTGTTTGTTTTTGAGGCACTGTTGTTGCCCAGGCTGGAGTGCAATGGCGTGGTCTTGGCTCACTGCAACCTCTACCTCTCAGGTTCCAGCAATTCTCTTGCCTCAGCCTCCCAAGCAGCTGAGGTTATAGGCACTCACCACCACACTTGGCTAATTTTTGTATTTTTTTTAGTGGAGATGGGGTTTCACCATGTTGGCCAGGCTGGTCTCAAACTTGTGACCTCAGGCAATCCACCCACCTTGGCCTCCTAAAGTGCTGGGATTACAGGCGTGAGCCACTGTGCCTGGCCTTTTTTTTTTTTTTTTTTTTTTTTTGAGAAAATGTCTGCTCTGTCAACCAGACTGGCGTGCAGTGACGCGATTTTGGCTCACTGCAACTTCCCCCTCCTGGGCTCAAGCCATCCTCCAAAGTAGCTGTGACTACAGGTGCATGCTACATCACTGGCTAATTTTTTTTTTTTTTTTTTATTTTGAGACAGAGTCTCACTTTATCACCCAGGCTGGAGTGTAGTGGCATGATCTCAGCTCACTGCAACCTCTGCCTCCCGGATTCAAGCCATTCTCCTGCCTCACCCTCCTGAGTAGCTGGGATTACAGGCATGCGCCACCACGCCCAGTTAACTTTTGTATTTTTAGTAGAGACAGGGTTTCACCATGTTGGCCAGGCTTGTCTCAAACTCCCGACCTCAAGGGATTCATTCACCTTGACCTCCAAAAAGGTTGGGATTACAGGAGTGAGCCACCGCACCTGGCCGCATTATGATTTTAACCAGAGGTCCACACCCAAGGGATGGTTGGCTGGGAATATATCAGAAAAAACAAATTCCAGATGTGTATGTTGTAAGCCTGTCTGTCATACAAATCTGTGCTCAACATCAGACTTTTGCTGGTTACCAGTCTGTAAATTAGTAGCTTGTTAATCAGCATAAGGGATATTAAGAAGGGATGTTGATTTAGACTTAGAGCACTTGAGAGAGGTGAATGGGTTAAAACATTTTTTTTTTTTATTATACTTTAGGGTTTTAGGGTACATGTGCACAATGTGCAGGTTTGTTACATATGTATCCATGTGCCATGTTGATTTCTTGCACCCATTAACTCGTCATTTAGCATTAGGTGTATCTCCTAATGCTGTCCCTCCCCCCTCCCCCTACCCCACAACAGTCCCCGGAGTGTGATGTTCCCCTTCCTGTGTCCATGAGTTCTCATTGTTCAATTCCCACCTATGAGAGAGAACATGCGGTGTTTGGTTTTTTGTCCTTGCGATAGTTTACTGAGAATGATGTTTTCCAGTTTCATCCATGTCCCTACAAAGGACACGAACTCATCATTTTTTATGGCTGCATAGTATTCCATGGTGTATATGTGCAACATTTTCTTAATCCAGTCTATCGTTGTTGGACATTTGGGTTGGTTCCAACTCTTTGCTATTGTGAATAGTGCCGCAATAAACATACGTGTGCATGTGTCTTTATAGCAGCATGATTTATAGTCCTTTGGGTATATACCCAGTAATGGGATGGCTGGGTCAAATGGTATTTCTAGTTCGAGATCCCTGAGGAATCGCCACACTGACTTCCACAATGGTTGAACTAGTTTACAGTCCCACCAACAGTGTAAAAGTGTTCCTATTTCTCCACATCCTCTCCAGCACCTGTGGTTTCCTGATTTTTTAATGATGGCCATTCTAACTGGTGTGAGATGGTATCTCACTGTGGTTTTGATTTGCATTTCTCTGATGGCCAGTGATGATGAGCATTTCTTCATGTGTTTTCTGGCTGCATAAATGTCTTCTTTTGAGAAGTGTCTCTTCATGTCCTCTGCCCACTTTTTGATGGGGTTGTTTTTTTCTTGTAAATTTGTTTGAGTTCATTGTAGATTCTGGATATTAGCCCTTTGTCAGATGAGTAGGTTGCAAAAATTTTCTCCCATTCTGTAGGTTGCCTGTTCATTCTGATGATAGTTTCTTTTGCTGTGCAGAAGCTCTTTAGTTTAATGAGATCCCATTTCTCGATTTTGGCTTTTGTTGCCATTGCTTTTGGTGTTTTAGACATGAAGTCCTTGCCCACGCCTATGTCCTGAATGGTATTGCCTAGGTTTTCTTGTAGGATTTTAATGGTTTTAGGTCTAACATATAAGTCTTTAATCCATGTTGAATTAATTTTTATATAAGGTGTAAGGAAGGGATCCAGTTGCAGCTTTCTACATATGGCTAGCCAGTTTTCCCAGCACCATTTATTAAATAGGGAATCCTTTCCCCATTTCTTGTTTTTGTCAGGTTTGTCAAAGATCAGATAGTTGTAGCTATGCGGCATCATTTCTGAGGGCTCTGTTCTGTTCCATTGATCTATATCTCTGTTGTGGTACCAGTACCATGCTGTTTTGGTTACTGTAGCCTTGTAGTATAGTTTAAAGTCAGGTAGCATGATGCCTCCAGCTTTGTTCTTTTGGCTTAGGATTGACTTGGCGATGCGGGCTCTTTTTTGGTTCCATATGAACTTTAAAGTAGTTTTTTCCAATTCTGTGAAGAAAGTCATTGGTAGCTTGATGGGGATGGCATTGAATCTATAAATTACCTTGGGCAGTATGGCCATTTTCACGATATTGATTCTTCCAACCCATGAGCATGGAATGTTCTTCCATTTGTTTGTATCCTCTTTTATTTCATTGAGCAGTTGTTTGTAGTTCTCCTTGAAGAGGTCCTTCACATCCCTTGTAAGTTGGATTCCTAGGTATTTTATTCTCTTTGAAGCAATTGTGAATGGGAGTTCACTCATGATTTGGCTCTCTGTTTGTCTGTTATTGGTGTACAAGAATGCTTGTGATTTTTGTACATTAATTTTGTATCCTGAGACTTCGCTGAAGTTGCTAATAAGCTTAAGGAGATTTTGGGCTGAGACAATGGGGTTTTCTAGATATACAATCATGTCATCTGCAAACAGGGACAATTTGACTTCCTCTTTTCCTAATTGAATACCTTTTATTTCCTTCTCCTGCCTGATTGCTCTGGCCAGAACTTCCAGCACTATGTTGAATAGGAGCGGTGAGAGAGGGCATCCCTGTCTTGTGCCAGTTTTCAGAGGGAATGCTTCCAGTTTTTGCCCATTCAGTATGATATTGGCTGTGGGTTTGTCGTAGATAGCTCTTATTATTTTGAGATACGTCCCATCAATATCTAATTTATTGAGAGTTTTTAGCATGAAGGGTTGTTGAACTTTGTCAAAGGCCTTTTCTGCATCTATTGAGATAATCATGTAGTTTTTGTCTTTGGTTCTGTTTATATGCTGGATTACATTTATTGATTTGCGTATGTTGAACCAGCCTTGCATCCCAGGGATGAAGCCCACTTGATCATGGTGGATAAGCTTTTTGATGTGCTGCTGGATTCGGTTTGCCAGTATTTTATTGAGGATTTTTGCATCAATGTTCATCAAGGATATTGGTCTGAAATTCTCTTTTTTGATTATGTCTCTGCCAGGTTTTGGTATCAGGACGATGCTGGCTTCATAAATGTGTTAGGGAGGATTCCCTCTTTTTCTGTCGATTGGAATAGTTTCAGAAGGAATGGTACCAGTTCCTCCTTGTACCTCTGGTAGAATTCAGCTGTGAATCCATCAGGTCCTGGACTCTTTTTGGTTGGTAAGCTATTGATTATTGCCACAATTTCAGAACCTGTTATTGGTCTATTCAGAGATTCAACTTCTTCCTGGTTTAGTCTTGGGAGGGTGTATTTGTCGAGGAATTTATCCATTTCTTCTAGATTTTCTAGTTTATTTGCATAGAGGTGTTTGTAGTATTCTCTGATGGTAGATTGTATTTCTGTGGGATCGGTGGTGATATCCCCTTTTTCGTTTTTTATTGCATCTATTTGATTCTTCTCTCTTTTCTTCTTTATTAGTCTTGCTAGCGGTCCATCAATTTTGTTGATCTTTTCAAAAAACCAGCTCCTGGATTCATTAATTTTTTGAAGGGTTTTTTGTGTCTCTATTTCCTTCAGTTCTGCTCTGATTTTAGTTATTTCTAGCCTTCTGCTAGCTTTTGAATGTGTTTGCTCTTGCTTTTCTAGTTCTTTTAATTGTGATGTTAGGGAGTCAATTTTGGATCTTTCCTGCTTTCTCTTGTGGGCATTTAGTGCTATAAATTTCCCTCTACACACTGCTTTGAATGTGTCCCAGAGATTCTGGTATGTTGTGTCTTTGTTCTCATTGGTTTCAAAGAACATCTTTATTTCTGCCTTCATTTCATTATGTACCCAATAGTCATTCAGGAGCAGGTTGTTCAGTTTCCATGTAGTTGAGCGGTTTTGAGTGAGTTTTTTAATCCTGAGTTCTAGTTTGATTGCACTGTGGTCTGAGAGACAGTTTGTTATAATTTGTGTTCTTTTACATTTGCTGAGGAGAGCTTTACTTCCAACTATGTGGTCAATTTTGGAATAGGTGTGGTGTGGTGCTGAAAAAAATGTATATTCTGTTGACTTGGGGTGGAGAGTTCTGTAGATGTCTATTAGGTCCACTTTATGTAGAGCTGAGTTCAATTCCTGGATATCCTTGTTAACTTTCTGTCTCGTTGATCTGTCTAATGCTGACAGTGGGGTGTTAAAATCTCCCATTATTATTGTGTGGGAGTTTAAGTCCCTTTGTAGGTCACTCAGGACTTGCTTTATGAATCTGGGTGCTCCTGTGTTGGGTGCATATATATTTAGGATAGTTAGCTCTTCTTGTTGAATTGATCCCTTTACCATTATGTAATGGCCTTCTTTGTTTCTTTTGATCTTTGTTGGTTTAAAGTCTATTTTATCAGAGACTAGGATTGCAACCCCTGCCTTTTTTTGTTTTCCATTTGCTTGATAGATCTTCCTCCATCCCTTTATTTTGAGTCTATGTGTGTCTCTGCACGTGAGATGGGTTTCCTGAATACAGCACACTGATGGGTCCTGACTCCTTATCCAGTTTGCCAGTCTGTGTCTTTTGATTGGAGCATTTAGCCCATTTACATTTAACGTTAATATTGTTATGTGTGAATCTGATCCTGTCATTATGATGTTAGTTGGTTATTTTGCTCGTTAGTTGCTATAGTTTCTTCCTAGTCTCGATGGTCTTTACAATTTGGCATGTTTTTGCAGTGGCTGGTACCGGTTGTTCCTTTCCATGTTTAGTGCTTCCTTCAGGAGCTCTTTTAAGGCAGGCCTGGTGGTGACAAAATCACTCAGCGTTTGCTTGTCTGTAAAGTGTTTTATTTCTCCTTCACTTATGAAACTTAGTTTGGCGGGATAGGAGATTCTGGGTTGAAAATTCTTTTCTTTAAGAATGTTGAATATCGGCCCCCACTCTCTTCTGGCTTGTAGAGTTTCTGCTGAGAGATCAGCTGTTAGTCTGATGGGCTTCCCTTTGTGGGTAACCCGACCTTTCTCTCTGGCTGCCCTTAACATTTTTTCCTTCATTTCAACTTTGGTGAATCTGACAATAATGTGTCTTGGAGTTGCCCTTCTCGAGGAGTATCTTTGTGGCGTTCTCTGTATTTCCTGAATCTGAATGCTGGCCTGCCTTGCTAGATTGGGGAAGTTCTCCTGGATAATATCTTGCAGAGTGTTTTCCAACTTGGTTCCATTCTCCCCATCATTTTCAGGTACACCAATCAGACGTAGGTTTGGTCTTTTCACATAGTCCCAAATTTATTGGAGGCTTTGTTCATTTCTTTTTATTCTTTTTTCTCTAAACTTCCCTTCTCTCTTCATTTCATTCATTTCATCTTCCATCAGCGATACCCTTTCTTCCAGTTGATCGCATCTGCTACTGAGGCTTCTGCAATCTTCGCGTAGTTCTCGAAACTTGGCTTTCAGCTCCATCAGCTCCTTGAAGCCCTTCTCTCCATTGGTTATTCTAGTTATCCATTCTTCTAATTTTTTTTCAAAGTTTTTAACTTCTTTGCTGTTGTTTTGAATTTCCTCTCGTAGCTCAGAGTAGTTTGATCGTCTGAAGCCTTCTTCTCTCAACTCATCAAAGTCATCCTCCATCCAGCTTTGTTCCGTTGCTGGTGAGGAACTGCGTTCCTTTGGAGGAGGAGAGGTGCTCTGTTTTTTAGAGTTTCCAGTTTTTGTGCTCTGTTTTTTCCCCATCTTTGTGGTTTTATCTACTTTTTGTCTCTGATGATGGTGATGTACAGATGGGTTTTTGTTGTGGATGTCCTTTCTGTTTGTTAGTTTTCCTTCTACCAGACAGGACCGTCAGCTGCAGGTCTGTTGGAGTTTACTAGAGGTGCACTCCAGATCCTGTTTGGCTGGGTGTCAGCAGCGGTGGCTGCAGAACAGCGGATTTTCGTGAGACCACAAATTCAGCTGTCTGATAGTTCCTCTGAAAGTTTTGTCTCAGAGAAGTACTGGGTTGAATGAGGTGTCAGTCTGTCCCTACTGGGGGGGTGCCTCCCAGTTAGGCTGCTCAGGGGTGAGGGACCCACTTTAGGAGGCAGTCTGACCGTTCTCAGATCTCCAGCTGCGTGCTGGGAGAACCACTACTCTCTTCAAAGCTGTCAGTCAGACAGGGACATTTAAGTCTGTGGAAGTTCTTGCAGAGTTTTTGTTTGTCTGTGCCCTGCCCCCAGAGGTGGAGCCTACAGAGGCAGGCAGGCCTCCTTGAGCTGTGGTGGGCTCCACCCAGTTCGAGCTTCCTGGCTGCTTTGTTTACCTAAGCAAGCCTAGGCAATGGCGGGTGCCCCTCCCCCAGCCTCGGTGCCGCCTCGCAGCTTGATCTCAGACTGCTGTGCTAGCAATCAGCGAGACTCCGTGGGCATAGGACCCTCCGAGCCAGGTGTGGGACACAATCTCCTAGTGTGCCGTTTTCCAGGCCCGTTGGAAAAGTGCAGTATTAGGATGGGACTGACCCGATATTCCAGGTGCCGTCTGCTTCCCCTTTCTTTGACTAGGAAAGGGAACTCCCTGACCCCTTGTGCTTCCCGAGTGAGGCAATGCCTCGCCCTGCTTCGGCTCGCGCACAGTGCGCTTCACCGACTGTCCTGTACCCACTGTTAGGCACTCCCTAGTGAGATGAAACCGGTACCTCAAGCAGAAATGCAGAAATCACCCGTCTTCTGTGTCGCTGGGGCTGGGAGCTGGAGACCGGAGCTGTTCCTATTCGGCCATCTTGGCTCCACCCTCCATCCCAAAACATTTTAAAGACCTGGCTACCCCTCTGGGTAGAGGGTGTTAGAAGCCAGCTCAGACCTTCATATGGCCACTGAGAACCTAAGATGAATCTCTGAAAGGCCTTATGTCCAGTCATCTGCTTTGAGCAGGGCTTCCAAACCTTGGCACCATTGACATTTGGGGCCATTTGTTAAGATGCTTAGTAACATCTTTGCTCTCTACTCACCAGTTACAATAACACCCTCATTCCTCTCTTTCTGGGTTTTGTCAATCAAACATGTCTCCAGACATTGTCAAATGTCCTCTGGGGGGCAAAATTGCCCAGTTGAGAACCAGTAGTTTAGAGAATTTCTGGTTACTGAGGGCCAACTATAAGGAAGACTGAGTTCTAGCCATGGGCTATTATTATGTCAACCTTGGGTAAAGTTTCATAGAAGGTGGTGGCCAGATCTCCTCCAAGGACAGGGCATGGAGGCTTCCTTGAGCTCCCAGAACAGTTTCTGTAAGCTTTCTTTGTGCCAACTTGCTAATAAATGTTTATATTAATATCTCTGTGTGAGACAGATTTGATCTGACACTTGGTTTAATTATAACTGGTAATGAGTCTGTGGAGTAAATAATTAGACCTCTCCCACCTTGAGCTTTTTGGTGGCTACCATTATCCACCACAAAGAACCTGAGAATAATGACCAAATTGCATCTGGCCAGTTCTCAGCAGGAGTGGACAATGACAAATGACTGACTTCGCTGGTATGGGGAGCCAGTTGAAGCTCTAGTACAAAGTTCTAGGTACTTGCTGGCAGAGAAGCAGGGCAAGAAGACCTAAGAAAGTGATGGAAACCCTCTCTTTCCCACTCCCACCCCCTACCTAACTTTGGTATAATTTTGTCATTTAATGCCCTGAGCTCTCTTGCAATGGTCCTTTCTGCTTAAGCCAGTTTTTACTAAGACCTGTTGGAAGAAATAGTACGATAGTAGCCCTTTTTTGTGTGTGTGAGTTAAAAGTCCTTTGGCTCAATCTCATCGTTGGGTCTCAAGAAGATACAAGGCTGAGAATTTGCTTATCTCCCTGAAGTCTTTTTGGCAGAGATTTGGAGTCTTGGTCCACAGATCCCTGTGAATCTAACCACAAACTCATCATAAAATAAAATGTCCGCCGAATTTAAGAAAGATCAAACGGTCATCTGACCTAGACAGATGAGCGTCTGCAGCTTTGAAATGCCTCAGAGACTTTACGAAGACCCCTAAACTAAATTTGAATTGCTCAGCACTTCTTTAGCACCCCCACCTGCCTTGGAAACATCGAGGAGAGGTGCATATGTGGCTGAATAGCTTGGCTGGGCAGTAGGGTTCCAGCCGTCAGAGCAGAGAGTGCCCCCAGCCCACTGCCTCTTTGCAAACCATTCCCCTTTGCAGCAGCTCCACCAGGCGGCTCTCAGCCCGGGGAGGAAGGAGGAGCGGAGTGCTACTGTCCCTTTGCTGTTCTCTTGATGGGAAAGTTAACGATTTAATTGTGTCTATGTGGGATACATAATGAATGAGTCTGAATAATTCAAGACAGGATGTTAGTGAAGAGGATGCAGCCAACACCTGGGCTGCACAAGGATTTCTTTGGCTGCTTCAGGGGGAGGGGGTGTGCAGTCTTCATTTTACCAGACTGTGTTCCCTGCTGCGAACAGTCTAAACTACAGGGACATTTTCTTTCTGTTTTGAGAAGACAACTATGGCTGTTTGGATGTGTGTGTGAGAGAGAGTGCGTGTGTGCATATATGCATGCACATGTTTGTGCATGCATATATGTGTGTATGTGTGCATGATGTACATGCAGGTGTGTGTGTACATGCATATGTGTATGTGTGCCTGTGTGTGTGTGTGTCCTTGCCAAGAAAAAAAGTCAGATGACCAGTCTGGCACCTTTAAAAAGATGCTGGTCTTTATCCCTTTACTCAACCTCAGACTTGGCCCTGAAAAAAGTATCAAGCAAGCTGAATTCTCTTCTACAGTTTTATAATAATGATAATAAAATGGACCCCTACCAAGTTCAAAGAGGCTTTTCATCTGGCTACTGTGACTGGGATCTTTGCTGAGGGGAGAATGGGAATCTGCTGAAATTCTGCTGCTTTGGAAGAAGACAGGAACAGCAAGATCAAGCTCCTGGCTCACCTGAAATAACCCCAGAACTGAAATTATTTAATGACAGTGTCCTGGCTCTTTGTGGTTGAGGTGTTACATTTTAAGTAAGGGGATGTATGTAGATTTTATAGCTTCTGAGAGTTCTATTATTTTGTTTTTCTTCTGTTAAATCTCAGAAAATAACAAGAGGAAGAATTCATCTTCATGAATTGCAGAATTGTCAGTTCTGCAGACAATGATCAAAAATTTTATAGCAACACCTTGAGAGATGTCGAAGTATTTATTTCAACAGCCCAAAGAAGAGATAACCACAATATGGACCTAGACACTCTCTGTCTTCACAAATCCCCCGACGCATGTTCTATTCAACCTTCCAGTTTTTAGACAAAGATTCTTGTTAGCCTCATGAAAGCCCTGGACACTGGGGGAAAGATGGTATCATATTTTCAATTATGATCAACTCACCTAATCTGATGGAAGTGGTAAGAAGGAAGCTGGGGTGTATGCTGATTGTGACTTCAAGAATAAACTCCTACTACTAAACCACTTACAAAAGTATTTGCCTTTAGGAAATGCTGTGTCTGGGTGAGGTACTAGTGGCAGTAACACCTGTTGTACTGTGACAAGTATTTAATGGAATTTAGAAGTAAGGTTGAGCTAAGGATGCTCCCAATGTGGCAGGATTCACAGCAAAGTATACAAAGGAAAGACTATGAGTGGAAAGTGACTTGTTAGAATGTGAGCAGAGATGTGTCCAGAGCCTCTTCCACCTGCTCATGTGAAACCCTTAAAAGATCCTCTAAAGTCTCTCCAGTGGCTCTGTCCAAGTGAAAAGAAGAGAAGGAATAAGGTAGAGTAGGAAAAGGAGTTCTTCATGCTTGGGAACATGAAGAACATTCTCCTAAAGTAATGTTCTTATTTCTATTAATCAGCTGTGCGTTGCTCAGGTGATTTCTGAGATGAGATGCATCAGAATCCGTGCATATCTTCTGTGGTTCCAGTTAACAGCCTGCTTCATTAAAAAAGATCTTCCAGAATCATTAAGAGCATTAATTTTTAAAACTATAGAAGGACTGTGGACATCTTGTGCTTTTAGAGAATGAACACACAACACATTTTCTGGTATATCAGAGCTTACAGCTTCTATCAATTAAGAAAGTATGGCTCCACTCAATGAGCTATAAAGTGATAGCACAAGAAGGACTTTAGGGATCATTGAGCTCCCTTATCCCTTTGGACAGATGAGCAAACTGAGACCCAAACAGGAGCGGAGAGGACAAAGTCTTAGCTTGGTCGCCTACTGAATTTGTGGCAGAGTCAAACAACATTCATCCCAGATTCTCAACTGACATTTCGTTATACTGTCTTCATTTTGACCATTAGCTTGTCAACTTAAATGATTCAATTAATTCAGCTTTAAACAGGATCTTGTAATTTAAAAAAAATAGAAAATAAAAAATACAAAATCAGACTAACTTTCCATGAGTCACTTTTCCAAAATGTTTTGTATCAGTGTGTAACAAACGAGGCAAATATATGAGTTGTAGCAGGACCACAGCCAAGATTCTCAAAGTGGGGGTGATGGGGGTGGGGGTGTGTGTTCAGGAACCCCTGATACAGAAGAATCGGTTGCAGAGTCTCTTTTAGTAAATCGTTGTTTATAAGTTCCCTCTTAAAGAGAATGAAAAATTAAGACTTCATGCAAACCACAGAACAAAAGTTGAGACTTCCAGTGAAGCAAGAAAGCAGGGACTTTTAAAAAATGAGAGTGGGGGGTGGGAGGAAGGAAAGGGATTCTTAATGGTATATTGTTTTCTGAGCTCTACCAATTAGCAAACATCTCTTATAAAAGGAAGAAAGAGGGAAGGAATTTCATGCACTGAAATAGCCCCAGTCAGCTGCAAACGCTCCAGGCTTCTGCAACAAGGCTTTCATCCCCCCTCCCTAACTCTGGCCATTACATCAGTCCAAGTGCATCCTGGGGCTATTGTCATGCTGATGAGATAGCCCCTGAGACTGGATTCTCCCACTGCCCGGGGAGACATTCCCACCGCAGACTGGCTCTGGGGCTCATTCAAGCTGTGCTGAATTGCCCTGGAGAATAAAAGATGCAGCCTTAATTAACCACTGCGCTCAGCTCCCAATCACAGCTTGATTGTTTTGCTGGCTGCACTCCCTGCTAAAGAGGAAATGCCAGGGCTCCTGATGCAGACCCAGCGCTGGGAAGTAGGGCTCTCCTTAGGGAGCTGGAGTTGGGTTATGTCTTGTTTTGAAAATAAAATATCATAGAGTATTATATCGCTATATCACTGATGTCCTGTTTTGCAGAAAGAAACAAACCTCAGTGTCTGTTATTATTTCCTTGCCCTGCTCCTGGGATCCACCCTCATACATCTCCCACTAAGGGCCTTTCTTGCATTTTATAACTCTAGCAGAGCTCTCCAGTTGATTCTCAGCACTGTATTTCATTTTCATACTGGAGAAAAGAAAAGACCCTAATCAATACTGGGGAATCAATACTGGGAAAAAGAAAAGACCCTGATTTTAAACAATATATATTAATACACACATGCATATCTGTATATGCATGCATACATGTATATACATTTTTCTAATATATAATTTATGCATATATATTTAGGGACTTGGGGCCTGATCTCTTTCTTGTTACTTTCTTTGCAACCTCTTCACCAAGAGGTTGGGTAGGAAATCAATGATTGTCACATCTTTTTACTCTATGACACTTCACCTTTGCTCTTCCCTAAAATCATAGCCATTGGCTTGATTTCTTACAGTTGAGCTATTTTCCCTCTAATTACCGTAGAAAAAAGGGTGTTCTTAATGGTGTATCAGAAAAAATTGAATACAGAAGTTTTAAAGATGCTGCAGCTGGTGGGGCTTACAATCTCTGAGTTCTGGATGCTGGTGACTACGAAGACAGGCAGTGGGGATCAGAACAGGCCTCCTCATTCTCCCTGGGAGCCCAGGAAGAGTGTTGCTGGATTAAGCAGGTGGGCAACTGTGGGAAGAGTCAGCCAGGCTTTGAGCAGCACTTGAGATGTTACCAGGAAGGAAGGAAAGTTGGAGTTGATTTAATTCCCCCCTCCACCCCACTTCCACTAATTTGACTCTCAAGTAAAATGACAGAGAGATTTTGAGGGCTGGAAATGAGAGATTTTATTTTTCTAGAAATGAATTCTTATGAGCACGATTTTAACAATCAGGTGCAGTTTTTAGGAGATAGAGATCATGGTGTGTTTTTACCATTTACCATCATTCTAGAGGAATTGGTCTGCAAGGCCAGTGTCAAGAAGGTAATTGTTCCCCTTTGCCTGTTCTGGACACTGTAGGATGTGCTGCTGTCCAGTGCATGATCCCACGTTCCCATTCAGCCTGCAAGACTTCCCATGGTTATGGTCGAATAAGGGAAATCCTAGTACATTCCCAGTTCAGGGCTTCTTTTTAAGTAAAATAACAAAGCATTTAATAAATGATTCAGCATAAAATAATTTTCAGTACAATGAATCACTATATATTTTTAAATGATATGCAATTAGACCAAGACCTTAGAAGTCCTGCGTTCAGCTAGGTATCTTATATGGTTTGGCTTTGTGTTCCCACCCAAATTTCATTTCGAATTGTAATTCCCACGTGTTGAGGGAGGGACCTATAATCCCCACCTGTGGAGGGAAGGAGGTGATTGGATCAGGGGGCGTTTTCCCCATGCTGTTCTCGTGATAGTGAGTGAGTTCTCACAAGATCTGATGGCTTTATAAGTATTTGGAAGTTCCTCCTTCATTCTTCTCCCTCCTGCAACCTTGTGAAGAAGGTGTCTGCTTCGCCTTCCGCCATGATTGTACTTTTCCTGAGGCCTCCCCAGCCATGCAGAACTGTGAGTCAATTAAACCTCTTTCCTTTATAAATTTCCCGGTCTCAGGGAAGTCCTTTATGGCAGTGTGAAAATGAATTAATACAGTATCTTAATCATTAACCCTGACCTAATGAAACTTGATACTCCTGTAGCTTGAGTAAAGTATGTGATTCCCCTCACCAAAAATCATAACCCAAATTGAAAGTTTTTTTCTGAGCTTAATACTTTAACAATTGTACCAGGCATACAAATGTGGAATTTATATCCATATTTCGAATGACAGAGACTTACCCACCTCTCACATTTAATAAAAAATTAGCATGTTTTGTCAAGCCATAGGATTTGAAATCACACAGCCTGTCTGCTATTTATAGCCCAGTCTCTTATGAACTGCAATTCCCTGAACAGGCATTATGGAGATTCCAAAATTTCTTATCTCTGAATTGGGCATAGTATCATTCACCTTGGGGAGGGGGGGGATTGTTGTAAGGACTATATGAGATAAAAGATGAGAAAGTATCCTCTGAGAGTGGACAGGACATCACATAGGTGATCTGTCAGCTCTAGTTTCCTTCTCTACTCTCTCCTGTTTTTTTTCTCATCGTCTGGAATTTCTAGAACGCTAATTGACTTCATTTGATTCTTCACTGCATTCATGAACAGAAGCAGAGACAGACAAAAGAATTCACAGAGCATATCTTTATTCTTTCCAGAACGTTCACCCTGTGATGCTGATGGTTTCCTGATTATCCAATCAAAAAGGGAATGATGTTTATATCCCAAATTTGATCACAGAATTTTAGGGCTGCAGTGGAATTTAGGGAAATAGTCCAAGTCCTTCATTTCATAACTTTGCTTGGTTATTCCGTGGCAGAGGCAAAAAGAGAAACAGGGTCTTTTGATTCTCAGCCCAGAGCTTGGGCTGCTACCCCAGTTTACCTTAATACTTTCTTTCTTAAATTAGTTCCTCTGCTATTGACATTTTGCAGTTTGGTATTTCTCTGCAACAATTCAACATTGGATATGAAATATATTGGAGTAAGAAAAGTAAAGTTGATCAGAGGTAAACTTTAAAAACACAAGCACCAACTAAAATAGATTTCAACATACTTAAAATAGCATCCTAATGTGATTTAACTACCAGGCAAAACTGAATGAAAAGATAGCTTAGTTGTCAGAAGCAGACATGCTGACATGGCTAGGATAATGGCTTTGAACTGTGCTTTTTGGTCAGCAGAATTTTAAAAAGTGAAATGTGTAGGGGAGGAAAGACTACTTTTCTCACTCCTGGCTAGCTTAGTGGTTGAGATCCCTATAGAGACCAATTAAGAAGAAAGAAAAAAATGTGTACAAATTGGTTTAATAGGAGTCTTATGTGATATGGGAGCCTTCAGAAATGAGGGAAAGCTCAATTTGTCTCAAAGAGGGAAACCTGTGTATTTTTATGCTGCTTCATGAAGAAGTGGATAGTCGTGGAGAGATGATGGAAGGATGAAAGGGGGTATGACCTACTGTTATTCAACTGAGGGGAACTTCAGCAAAGCCTGTTTGTTCAGATTCTTCTTAGTGTCTCTGTGTCTTTGTGAATAAGGATGTTCTTTTCCTGAGTACAGGGAGGATGCTGCTGAAATGAAGGTCTCATGACCTACTTTAGAAGAAATCAGCTGGGTTTTATGGCTTGCTTCAGGGAAGGGGTTAGGGGAAGATAAGAGTGACATTCCTGTTTCTGCTGTTTTCTGAAATGCCAAGGGGCCCTATTTGGGAATGCTGTCTCCTAGACCCTATCAAGTGTTGCATAGAACTCCATTGTTTTGGAGCAGAGGGAAAAAAGCTGTGGAGCAGAATTTCAATTTCTCTACTGTCCTATTGTTCTACCCTCATGTCCCAACTCTTAACTCATGAGGGGCTTCTGAAAGAATGCTGGGCTTTATGTACAAAGTTGTGGTGTCTTTCCAACTATGATGCAAAAGATGGATTGTAGATCTCCCCTCACTGCCACCAGGGGTTTTATAAACATCTTCAAACAAGGCTGTGATCAATTTAGCCTTATTAAGCATGAATCCGTCCCAAACTAAGCTATTTACATAATTAATAATACTCAATATTGATAGATTATGAAGATAGGGTAAGTATCAGTTAAGTATCAGAAAATTCAATATTCAGCAACAAGTTACTCAATGTATTTAAAAGATGGTGAAACAGATATAGAAAGATATTTGTTAGATTTAAAACATCTGATGAAGCAATTGATTACACTTTCTGTTGACTTTCAGGTAAACTCCAGGAAATAAGAAAGAAATCAGAGACATTTTGATATACTATTTGAATTAATTAAATTGAAATGATAGCATGGGAGTAGAGAAAAGGCATCCTTCCAAATTAGAACCAGAGTTTAAGTAACCAAATAGATTTAATTTAGTTAACGAGTGACTTCCAATATAACGTGGTTTCCCTGTGAACTGAATTCAAACTTCAAAATTTGGGTGTGCCTGGGACTTGGCTCAATTTAGCCCTAAACGTTGATCATGGTCGAGCTCCAGCTCAGCTGTCCTGTATAAATCCCTGTTGTTTGCAGTGGGCACCCTTTCCTCCAAAGAACTGCAAAATTTGTGTCTGATGGTGGTTGGGTGGGCCACTATTATTTCTACCTTGAATTGCATTCCGATTTTTGACTCTTTTACTTTTTAAATGAATTATTCTTTTTTATTTTCCTTAATTCTGACTAATCCTTCAAAATTCAGTTCAGCTGTCTTTTTTCCAGGAGACGTCTCTGAATCTGTAGCTTGAATTAAGTATCTTTTCACTCAACACTCTGTACATACTTTATACTTACTGTGTTATGTTTTTGTATGTTTTAGTCCCTGCACTTAAGGTATTACAGTTCAGTTAGAAAGACAATGACCTACTCATGCATGTATATTAGTGCAGGGTCTAGCATGTAGTATGTATTCGAAAATGGCTTTTTGGAATTGTTCAGTTTAACAAAAAGCACAATTCATGCATTAGACATGTTTTCTGATACATATTTTTTTCTGGATATTCCTTTGTCAGCCAGAATATTAACAGAGTAATTTGGTTAACAGTTTAAACTCAAAATAGCGATTTCTTATAAACCACACAACAACTCATTTAGAGCACCAGATCTTCCCCCCATGGAAAATTAGTTGCTCTCTCATTGTCTTTCCATAATACTTTAAATGTGCTTCTCTTACTGCTAGGGTGACTGTATAATTTACCATCCACATTGGGTATTTCCAAGAGTAACAGTTGGCCCTATTAGTCATTATATCACAACAGCAGACATGACCCAGGACTGTCCAAGTGATCCAGAATGAATGATCATCTTAGTGCATTGAGTTTGGAGTATAATATTGGTATTAAGGTGCCTCTTTCTCCCTAGGCTGTGTGTTTCTCAGGAGTCAGAATGGCATTTTATTTATGCTCAGTAGCATGCTTTTCACATGCTAGAGTGTGTTTCATGTGTGCTGAATGAATAGTTTCTCACAGCTATTATGATCATATCATTTTCTTCACCAAGGTACACACTTAATGTATCTGACTCCACACCCTCCTTATTTCAGCCATGTAATAAACAGATGTAATGTCAGCCTCTGAGGAACAAGAAAAAATTGTATCTTAGCACATGTCAAACACTCTTGAAACCCTCAAAAGTAACAGACTTAAAAAGGGAAAGGCTCAAGTCTACAGGATAGAACTCTTGGATCAAGGTGGCGACTGTGACTCCAGCTGAATCAGGAGATAAGTGTGGTTGTATTGAGTTCCTTTTAAATTTACTTATTCAGTCTTCTATTGAGACAATAGGTGATATGGTTTGGCTGTGTCCCCACCCAAATCTATCTTAAACTGTAGCTCCCATAATCCCCACATGTCATGGGAGGGACCCAGTTGGAGGTAATTGAATCATGGGGGCAGGTTTTTCTCATACTGTTCTCATGATAGTGAATAAGTCTCACAAGAGCTGATGGTTTTATAAAGCGTGGTTCCCCTGTACACGCTCTCACATCTGCCACCATGTAAGATGTGCCTTTTCTCCTCCTTCACCTTCCATCACGATTGTGAGGCCTCCCCAGCCATGTGGAACTGTGAGTCCATTAAATCTCTTTTCCTTTATAAATTACCCAGTCTCAGGTATTTCTTCATAGCAGTATGAAAATGGACTAATACAATAGTACATGAGGTGATTGTGCACTCATCCAACTGAAGCCTTAGAATTTGGGTCCTGCTGATTACAAATGTGAGCTAAGGCACTTTATCTCTCTCTGCCTGTGTTTCAATATCTGTAAAATGGCGAAATAACACGTCCCTTCTGCTTCTCCTCTTCCCCTTCTTTGTCATTATTATGACAATAATATATTTTGATTGTCCTCAAGGGCCTAGGTCTTGTTCATCTTTGTATCATGAGCACTGGAAAGAATAAACATAGTAAGCACTCAATATATTTTTGATGAAGAAGTGAATAAATGAATGCTGTCCTCAATACTCTCATAAGAAATGCTGTAGGTAAAACCTTGGTTGTTCACTTTTCTCAAATGCTCGACGTGTGTACACATTTAGGAGCAGCTGGAAAGGTCCATTTAAGAAATAATGAGGAGGAACAGTGAGCTTTCTCAGGCTCAGATGTGGAAGATGATATTGAATTTGTATTCTCCTTCACTGGTATTCCAAGAGCCAAGTCGAGTCCATCATAATTGTCAGAGAACAAAACAGAGTTTCCAACATCTCGCCAAATCAATCAGTGTGGTTTTAATGCTCTTTTAAAAGTTAAGATTCCTGCAGTATTTGGTTTATGGTGACTCAGACATTTTTAACCACGGAAATTAAAGAAGCAAATAAATCTCCTGGGGGGATAGCTTAGTGGTCTAAGTCTCAGGTTGGAAATGGGGAGACTCCCTAGAACTGTAAAGTTCAAATTACAGACACATTGACTCACCCTTTCGTCTTTTTTGAGATAAATTGAGTTGCACTTGGTTTATGGTGGGAGAGTTGTTTGGATAAGTACCCTAAACTCCTAAGGTTTGTTTGCTCTGTTTGGGACATTATAGAACTCCTGAGGCATTTTGTTCTTCTATTGGAAAATGGTTTGCTGCAATTCGTTTGGCCCCAAATTCTGATACTCAGTTGAAATGTTGGAAAAACAGAGAACTGGCTTCCCCTATAGTATATTAGACACTTAATAAAATAAAATACAGATGATTAAGAGACCTCTTTCGGCTTCCCAGATGAGTGCTTGAGACTGGGTGGGGAATAGAAGTAAAGGAATGGGGTGACAGATTTTAAGATGATTCTTTAAAAACAGGATTTAGCAGTATGGCTAGAAAAGTAGCTCTTGGGATTTTTTAACCTATGGACACTGACACTGGAAACCATTAGATTATTTCCAGTGAACTTTCAGAAAAAAAGCAATAGTGCTAAAACTGTTGTATCTAGGCAATGGAACCAAACAATGGGTACAGAAATAATTTTTCAATTATTGGAAATATAACATAATCTCCACTTTTAAAAGAGAAGCTCAAATCTATAAATAATGAGACTATTAAAAATATCCAAGTGAGATTTATATGAAAACACACTGAAAGAGGAGGGCTCATAAATAAATGTACGCTGATGAAATGTTCATACTTCAAAGATTCTTAAAGATTCTCTAAATGTTCAAGCAGAAAACTTAGATTATGTACAAAGAAACAAAAGCAAGTCCTTTCTCCTTAGTAATACTTTAAGAGATAATCCTGGAATTCTTAGAGTCTTTGGGGTGGTAATAGACAATATTCAAGTATTTCATAACATGCCATACAGCCACTCATGAGCAAAAGCAACAAAGATTTTCTGAAATATGAAAATACAGAGTATATGAACTTTTTGATAAAACTGCTTAGATTCACTCTAGCAATATTAGAGGTAAGAGAAGTTGTTAGAAAAACATAGTATCAAGGCTAGACATAGGAATTAGAACCAGGTACTTCTGTCATGTAACACAGATGAGGGTAGAAACTCAGTAAATTCATTACATATGCATGTATGTATGTGTGAAAAGATGCAAGAGCCAAACTGAATTTTTCGTTTTATTTTATTAGATATAGGATCTTGTCCTGTTGCCCAGGCCAGAGTCCAGTGGTGTCTTCATAACTCACTGCAGCCTTGAATTCCTGGGCTTCAGTGATCCTCCTGCTTCAGCCTCTTGCAGGTGCATACTACCATGCCCAGCTAATTTTTCTATTTTTTGTAGAGACGGGGTCTCACCATATTGCCCAGGCTGGTTTTGAACTCCTGGCCTCAAGTGAATCTCCCACCTCAGCCTCCCAAAGCACTGAGATTATAGCATGAGCCATCATACCCAGTCTCAATATTTTTTAAATGTAAAATAAATCACTTCAAAATTTGGGAAGTGTCACAGGTATGCATGCATGTCTTTGGGATCTATTACAGCATTTACATGAAGCCATGCTCTCCCTAGGCTGCTCCTAGCTGATGGCTGAGCACAGCAGAGGAACTAGAGTCGGGCCTTTTCTGCCCAATTCAGTTCTCTTTGTTCTATGGTTTCCCCATGGGCTGGCTGAGACATTTTCAAAGCTGCGTTGTAGTCAGAAGCCCTTCCTGCCCAGGCCTTCCTTCCCTCTTTCCTTTTCCAGGCATCAGACCTGTATTAAAATACATTTCACTGCTTCATTTCCCCTTTGTCTTTCATCCAATCAATCTCTTGCACTTCCAGTTCCATCTTGGTGTCTGCTTCCTGGAGGACTTGAATTGATATAGGGTGTTTATGTGTGTACTTGCTTGTGGTGAACTGGTGGATGAAGAAGGTAAGTTATACTAAATTAGCATTTTTGGAGGGTGGTGTTAGAGCTTAGAGAAACTAATAAAACCATCAAAAAAGGGGTCACAATAGAAAGCATGGGATTAAATGATTAAGATATGACCAAACTATTGGTCATTACATTTACAATATTGACCATTTATAATATTGTAATGTTTTAAAACACAAAATCCAGCTACCTGCTCCTCATACAAGACCCTTCAAAGGGTTAGAAAGGTAAACAACTAAGAAAACTAGTTAGATAATTTAATGAGCAGCAACAAAAGAGAACAGGGCAGTTGAATTCAGAGCAAGATGACAATAATTTGATAAGAATCTCATAAAAGCTGAAAAAGAGTTTTAGAAATTTTATCAGAAGCTATAATATATAATGGAAATCAAACCTCAAATTCCAGAATGTAATCCCGGATGGCTTAGAAAATTTAAAGCTGGAGTCTTATGGTGAGTCTTGGATTAGCTGGACTCCAGTATGACTGCACACATTGATAGAGTATTGAAAAAATACCTGTGTTAGTAAATAATTTCTGCTGCCTATGGCTCAGAATTGCCTGCTCCCCACTGCCACCCTGGCCAGTGGCTCCTCCTTTATAATCCAGGCCTCAAAGATTCAATGCCCATTGCAATAGGAGATTCCAAGATGCTACTCTAGGGTCTGTATCCATTCTGACTGGTCGATGCTTGTGCTTACCTGTTGTTAAATATTATAGATAATTGCCCCTGGTATGTTTCACTTCACTTGCAATGCATAAATATTTCTAAGGAGATGTAGAAAGACAAGGTCCTCTGCTAAAATCAGTTAGATACACTGTGAAAGAAGCTTTGATTCTCATAGGTGATGATTAAGACCCTATCATACAATCATATTAGAAGGACCACTTAGTAAAGCCATGCCTGTTCATTTATCTTAGGTGATTGAAGTACTTAGGTGATTGAAATGAGCAACATTTAAAGAGAGATTGCTTTATCATTTACTCAAAATATGATTGTTTCTTTTTCTGCAGATGACTTCTATTAACTCTTCGATAAATTAGGCTTTAGCAGTTGTGTTTTTGGCCTGTCCATTTATATAATTCTTTACCCTTTTAGAGGAATTACATGATTTATAAAGATCTAGCAATTGTATAACAAGTTGTAGATAAAATACTAAAGCCAGCAAGACTTGGAGGTCATGACTCTTTGCCAGTCATGTGTCATTTAAACCAATTCAAATGTCCATTACTTTATTCAAGACTGTCTACACAATCTTTCATTCTTTCTCTTTCTCCTTATTCCCCCGTCTCTCTCATTCTCTCTCTCTCTCCCCACAATCCGAGTAGCTACAAGCAAAGTCTTTCAAGACGGCAGGGCCATGGGGCAGAAGGCATCCAGGTCCCTAATTTGGAGGAAAGCTGCCAAAAACCTTGGCTGGGCTAAGCCACTGATATTGGAGGTTGTTTGTTTCTTCAGCCACCACTGATTGCCCTAATGCAGGTCTTAAACTTTTATTTCATCTTTCTATTGATGCAAATTAAGAAATAAAACTTATAGACATTACTTATTTAATTTAAATGTTACTCTCCTTCCATAGAAATATGAGGTTTTATTGTTCCACTCCCCCTTTGAGAAATATGAGAATTATTTGGTTATTTTGGATGAAACAACTCTAACACCAGTTTTGTTAAACACAATTATCCCTGCAGAATGACATTATTTTATCAGAGATTTGGGAATTCAGAAGTTAATTTTTTTAACAGCAAAACGTTAGTAATGAAAATTGTCTTAATCAGTTTAGTGTTGCTGTGAAGGAATACTTGAGGCTGCAGAACTTATAATGAAAAGGGTTTATTTGGCTTATAGTTGTGCAGACTATACAAGAAACGTGGCACTGGAATATATACCTGCTGAGAGCCTCAGGCTGCTTCCACTCATTGAGGAAGGTGAAGGGGAGCTGGCATGTGCAGAGATCATATGATGAGATAGGGAGAGAGGGAGGGAGGAAGAGAGAGGGAGGGAGAAGAGAGGGAGAAAAGGAGAAGAGGTACTTGGCTCCTTTTAACAAATAGCTCACAGGAGCTAATAAGAGTGAGAACTCATTCACCCACAACTGCCTCAAACACCTATTAAGTGCAATTCAGGAAAGGCATTATTCTGTTCATGAAGTATTCACCCCGCAACCTAAACACCTTTCATTAAGTCCCACCCCCACCATTGGGGATCACATTTCAACATGAGATATGGGGAGGACAAATATCCAAACTATAGCGAAGATCAAATTTCATGAGCAAAAGTTCTTTTCCCCAAGAATATATTTTATATTAGTATAATAGACAGTTTTAGACCACTCACCACTAAATATCCAAAAAAAAGTAAATTTAGTGGCATGAGAAGATTTATCCATGTTTTTAAATTTATACAATGAATGTTTGGAATATTTACTAAAATGACCAGTTTTCTGTCAGAATTGTGGGATAATATAGACAATACTTTCAGTAGTCTCTCAGATAAGGACTTAAAACATATCAGACCGCAGAAGTAATTTCATTTTCCTCTTTTCCCAGGAAGAAAACATTAGCACACAAAACTTACAAAATTAGCATTTTGTTCTTGTTTGCCAGGAATGTATCATTTTTCCCTCTAGAAGTTGTCCCAGAACCAGTTAACCCCCACAGAATAATAAAAAATGAGAATTCCTATTCTGAAGCATTAAGGCACCATATGAATTACAAGAGTCCAATCTTTTGCTGAAGGGAACCTCTTGAGTTACAAGCCTATGTTTGTTAGTTAAGCAGAGTTGCATCCCATTGGTTGCTTCTATAGGTAATATTTCTATTCTGTATGTTTGACATAGAGATACTTTTATCTGTTGTTTTCTCTCTCAATCCTGATGCACAGAATTGGGTGAACACCTACATGCTTTGGTAACGATTTAGTATGTTCACTTATTTCTCTATATGATTCCATACCAGATGGAGTCTTGCAAGATGCTTTGGCAGAATTTGGTAGGGAATAAATATTCTTTCAATGAACTAAGAAATAGATGACTATTTGGACATGTTCGGGTTTGGTAAGTGCTATTTAACTGAAGAGAAACAAAAACAAAAAACACCAACCAAACAAAAACAAAAAAAACTATGGCATACCCAAAATGGTGACCAAACCTGAAGTGTTACCATTTGGAGCTTCCTGATCGTATAACAGCTATTAGCTAAATGTAAAGGTCATCTCCCCTTTTGCCATAACATTATGAACAAAAACATGAACCCATGCTTTTAAAAATAACTCCTTTGGCACCAAGTGGGACAGGAGAGAGAAAAAAGGATAAGAACGTAGAGTCATAAGTTTCACTGCTCTTCCTGCCAATATATATAAACCCACATCCAAAACACATCTCATTTACATGCCTATTTATTTTGTTTTCATGGCTGTCTGGAAGCTGGGACCTTTCCTTTTTTTCTAAATTGAGACAAAGAGATATTAAGATAAAGTAAACTCTGACCCTGCTCAGCTGTGTCCATCCCCAGAATGCCTTGCCATTGCCACCTGGACAAATGTTCTTTATCACTGAGGGACTCTGTATGGGTAGGTGGGTCACTGGAGATTTGGAAAGAATACTGTGAATGCTTTTGTTCATAAATTTTTAAAAATAAATTTTGCTCTAGGAGTTACTAATTTTACTTGGTTTCAGGAAGATTTAAGGTATATGAAAGGGACATAGTGGGAGACTAAATCATTTCCTAGAAATAGAAACTGAGATTTTAGAGTAGAATACATCATGCTTGAGCAGCAATTGTTAATAAATTTTTGTCATTACTAACAAGCTCTTACTCTGTGTCAAGCATTACTCTAAGTATTTGAGAAACATTAACACATTCAATCTTATTAACAATCCTGTGAGATATTATTATCCTCATTTTACAGATAAGGAAATAGGCTCAGAGAACTTAAGACACTTACCCAAAGTCAAGTGTCTTGCATGTCTGTTTACAGCAAGTAAATTGAAGATCCTGATTTGAATTTAGATAGTATAGCTCTCAAGTCCTATATTATTCTACAACTACCAGCTCATTATCCATATTACTTTCCTCATGAAATTCCCTTCTTATAAACTGAATACAACTTTCCTCTTTGGATATAGGATGCATCCTTGATCAAAATTTTTCTTTAAAGTTTCTTTTCTTCCCAACACTGAGTTACTGTCACGTCTGTAGGCAAGCACTCATTGCCCAGTCCTGGGCACATTAGGTTACATTTTAGAAGTAGGACATAGTGAATAATTGAATCCTCCAAAATTCAGTTCCCTATTTTAGAGCGCACAGTTTTGTCTCATAGAGTTAATGATTCCTCTCTCACTTTCTACTGATTTCCAAGGGCCGTGTTCAGTTTCCAGTCCACCCTTCAGAACTAATTTTTCCATTCTTAAGTATTCCCTTTCTGTCTTAAATGAAAATGATCAATTTGGTGGTGGTAGAAAAGGCTTTATGGAGAATAACAGCAAGGAGGTTCAGCATTGCCTCACTGAGTGAGCAAAACACACTGGTGAAAGATTTTGCATTTTTCAAAGAGAATAAGAAATCTCCACATAAATCTCTGCAAACTCAGCCTGGACCATTAAGTAGAAAGGAGCTTTGAAAATGGGCTGTAAACCGGGCATAACCAACAACCTGTGCAGGCAATGATTCATTCTGGAATTGTTCTGCTGAAATGTAAACTCAAAGGCAAAATGGATGCTGCATGCTTTGAGTTCTTAGCCATGTCACCTCCATGGTCTGGGAGAGGAAGGCCATGAAGAAAACGATATTAGTTGTAAAAATCAACAGTTTCTAAGAGCTTCCAAATAAAACAAGCCCTTTATTCTCTAGGTTCACAGCTCCCCAGCATCCACAGCACATACTACCATTGCCTACCCTTAGTAAACAGGGTCCCTTCCTTGGCTTTTTAGTGCCCTTAAAGTACATTGGTTCAGATTTTCTGAACCGTCATGATATGACCACTACTGATCTATGTCATCCTTTGCAACTTTTGTTTTCTTGTCTCAACTTTTATTTTAGATTCAGGGAGTACACGTGCAGGTGTGTTACATGGGTAAATTGCATGTCCCTGGGGTATGGTGTAAAAATGATTTTGTCACCCAGGCAGTGACCATAGTGTCTGATAGGTAATTTTTTGACCCTCCCCCTACTCGCTAAGTAGGCCCTGGTGTCTATTGTTCCCATTTTTGTGTGCACGTCTACTAAGTGTTTAGTTTCCACTTACAAATTAGAACATATGGTATTTGGTTTTCTGACCCTGCGTTAATTCACTTAGAATAATGGCCTCCAGCTGCATCCATGGCTCTGCAAAATACATGATTTCATTATTTTATGGCTGCATAGTATTTCATGGTGTATATGGACCACATTTTCTTTATCCAGTACTGTTGATGGGCACCTAGGTTGATTCCTTGTCTTTGCTATTGTGAATAGTGCATGTGTCTTTTTGGTAGAACAATTTATATTCCTTTGGGTATATACCCAGTAATGGGATTTCTAGGTTGAATGGTAGTTTCTGTTTAAGTTCTTTGAGAAATGTCCAAACTGCTTTCCACACTGAACTAATTTACATTCCCACCAGCAGTGTATAAGCCTTCCCTTTTCTCTGCAACCTTGCCAACATCTGTTATTTTTTGACTTTTTAATAATAGCCATCCTGTCCGGTGTGAGATGATATCTCATTGTGGTTTTAATTTGCATTTCTCTGATGATTAGTGATGATGAGAATTTTTTAATATGATTTTTGACTGTGTGTATGTCTTCTTTTAAGAAGTGTCTGTTCATGTCCTTTGCCCTTTTTTAAATGGGATTGTTTGGGTTTTGCTTGATTTGTTTACATTCCTTATAAATTCTGGATATTAGACCTTTGTTGGGTGCATATTTTGTGAATATTTTCTCTCGTTCTATAGGTTGTCTGTTTACTATGTTGATAATTTCTTTTGCCGTGTAGAAACTCTTTACTTAAATTAAGTCCCATTTGTTTTTATTTTTGTTGCAATTGCTTTTGGAGATTTCATCATGAAATTTTTGCCAGAGCCTGTGTCCAAAATGGTATATCCTAGGGTTTTTTCTAGGGTTTGTACAGTTTTAGGTCTTATACTTAAGTCTTTAATCAATTTTGAGTTGATTTCTGTATATGGTGAAAGAAAAGGTCAAGTTTCAATCTTCTGCATATGACTAGCCAGTTATCATAGCACCATTTATGGACTAGATAGTCCTTTTCCCCATTGCTTGTTATTGCAGACTTTGTCAGAGATCAGATGATGGTAGATGTTGCCTTATTTCTGGGTTCTCAAACTGGTCTATGTGTCTGTTTTTGTACCAGTACCATGCTGTTTTGGTTACTGTAGCCTTGTACTATAGTTTGAAGTTGGGTAGTATGATGCCTCCAGATTTGTTCTTTTTGCTTAGGATTGCTTTGCCTATTTGGGTTCTTTTTTGGTTCTATATGAATTTTAGAATAATTTTTTCCAATTCTGTGAAAAATGACATTGGTACATTTATGAAATAGCATTGAATCTGTAAATTGCTTTGGGCATTATGGCCATTTTAACAGTATTGATTCTTCCTATACATGAGCACGGAATGTTTTTCCATTTGCTTGTGTTCTCTCTGATTTCTTTCAGCAGTGCTGTATAATTCTCATTGTATAGATCTTTCACCTCCCTGATTAGCTGTATCTTTAGGTATTTTATTTTTTTGTGGCTATTGTAAATGGGATTATATTTTTGATTTGACTCTCAGCTTGAATGTTGTTGGGGTATAGGAATGCTACTGGTTTTTGTACATTTATTTGGTAGGCTGAAACTTTACTCAAGTTGTTTATCACTAGTAGGTGCCTTAGATATAGACTATAGGGTTTTCTAGGTAAAGAAACATGTTGTCTTAAAGAGAGAGTTTGACTTCCTCGCTTTCTATTTTGATGCTTTTAATTTCTTTCTGTTGCCTAAATACTTTCACTAAGACTTCTAGTACTATGTTGAATAGAAGCAGTAAGAGTGGGCATCCTTGTCTTCTGATTCTTAAGGGGAATACTTTCAGCTTTTGCCCATTCAGTATGATGTTGGCTGTGGGTTTGTCATAGATGACTTATTATTTTGAGGTATGTTCCTTCAGTGCCTACTTTGTTGATGGTTTGTAACATGAAGGGATATTAAATTTTACCGAAAGCCTTTTCTACATCTACTTAGATGATGTGGTTTTTGTTTTTAGTTCTGTTTATAGGATGAAGCACATTTATTGATTTGTGTATGTTTAATCAACCTTGCATGTCAGGAATAAAGCTAGGATTATGCTGGATTTGCTTTTTTAAATGCTGCTGGATTTGGTTTGCTAGTATTTTGATGAGGATTTTCGCATCTATGTTCATCAGAGAAATTTGCCCATAGTTTTCTTTTTTCATTGTGTCTCTGCCAGGTTTTGATATCAGAATGATGCTGGCCTCATAGGATGAATTAGGGAGGAATCTCTTCTCCTCAATTTTTTTTGGAATAATAATTTCAGTAGGAGTGGTATCAGCTCTTCTTTGTACATCTGGTAGAAGCTGGCTGTGAATCCATTTAGTCCAGGGATTTTTCTGGCTGGTAAGTATTACTGATTTGGTTTTGGAACTCATTATTGGTCTTTTCAGGATTTCAATTTCTTCCTGGTTCAATCTCAGGAGGTAGTATATTTCTGGGAATTTATCTATTTTTTCTAGGGTTTTCTAGTTTGTGCAGAGAGGTGTTCATGATAGTATCTGAGGGTTTTTGTATTTCTCTGGGGTCAGAGGAAATGCCACATTTATTTCTGTGTTTATTTCAATCTTCTCTCCCTTTTTCTTTATTAATCTAGCTAGCAGTCTATCAATCTTGTTTATTCTTTCAAATAACCATTTTTTTTGTTTCATTGATTTTTTTGTTTGGATCCCTGCATCTCAATTTCATTCACCTTAGCTCGAATTTTGGTTATTTTTTTTTCTTCTGTTAGCTTTAATTTGCTCTTGTTTTTCTAGTGCCTCTGGGTGTGATATTAGGTTGTTAATTTGAGATTTTTCTACTTCTTGATATAGGCATTTAGCACTATAAACTTTCCTCTCAACATTGCTTTAACTGTGTCCCAGAGATTCTGATATATTGTATCTTTGTTTTCATTAGTTCAAAGAATTTTTAAATTTCTGCCTTAGTTTTACTCTTTACCCCAAAATCACTTAGGAGCAGGTTGTTTAATTTCCATGTAATTGTATGGTTTTGAGAGATCTTCTTGGTATCAACTTCTATTTTTATTGCACTGTGGTCTCAGAATGTGGTTGGTATGATTTCATATTTTTTGAATTTGTTGAGAATTGCTTTATGGCCGAGTGTGTCATTGATCTTAGAGAATGTGCCATGTGAAAATAAGAAGAATGCGTATTCTGTTGATTTTTTTGGGTGGAGTATTCTGTCATCACTGTTAGGTCCATATGGTCAAGTGTTGAGTTTAGGTCCTAAATATCTTTGCTAATTTTCTGCCTCAATGATCTGTTTAACACTGTCAATGAGGTGTTAAAGTCTCCCACTATTATTGAGTGGTTATGTAAGTCTCTTTGAGGGTCTCTGATAACTTATTTTATGAATCCGGGTACTCCAATGTTGGGTGCATATATATTTAGGATAGTTAAGTCTTCTTGTTGAATTGAACCCTTTGTCATAATATAATGCTTTTCTTTATCCTTTTTTTCTTTTTTGAGACAGAGTCTCGCTCTGTTGCCCAGGCTGGAGTGCAGTGGCACGATCTCAGCTCACTGCAAGCTCTGCCTCCTGGGTTCATGCCATTCTCCTGCCTCAGCCTCCTGAGTAGCTGGGACTACAGGTGCCCGCCACCACGCCTGGCTAATTTTTTGTATTTTTAGTAGAGACGGGGTTTCACTGTGTTAGCCAGGATGGTCTCCATCTCTTGACCTCGTGATCCACCTGCCTCGGCCTCCCAAAGTGCTGGGATTACAGGCGTGAGCCACCGTGCCCAGCCTCCTTATCCTTTTTGATCATTATTGATTTAAAGTCTGTTTTGTCTGAAATAAGAATAGCAATCCCTCCTCATTCTGGTTTTCCATTTGCCTGATAGATCTTTCTCCATTCTTTTACTTTGAGTCTATGAGTGTCATCGCATGTGAGATTGGTTTCTCAAAGACAGCATACCGTTGGGTCTTGCTGCTTTATTCAGCTTGCCACTCTGCCTTTTAAGTGGGATGTTTAGCCCATTTACATTCAAGGTCAATATTGACATATGAGAATTTGATCCTGTCATGTGTTGTTAGCTGGTTGTTATGTAGGCTTGATGGTATAGTTTCTTTACAGTGTTAGTGGGCTATGTATGTAAGTGTTTTTTGCAGTGGCAGGTATCAGTCTTTCCTTTCCATATTTAGTACTCCTTTAAGGACCTCTTGTAAGGCAAGTCTGTTGGTAATGAATTTCCTTATCATTTGTTTGTCTGAAAGGGATTTTATTTCCCCTTTGCTTTTGAAGCTTAATTTGGCTGGATATGAAATTCTTATTTGGAAGTTGCTTTCATTAGGGATGCTATGTATAGGCCCCCAGTCTCCTCTGGCTTGTAAGGCTTCTGCTGAAAGACCAACTGTTAGCCTGATGGGGTTTCATTTCTATGTGACCTGCCCCTTCTCTCTAGCTATCTTTAAGATTTTCCTTTCACATTAACCTTGGAGAATTGGATGACTATATGTCTTGGGGATAATTGTCTTCTACAATATCTTGCAAGGGTTCTCTGAATTTTCTAAATTTGCATTTCAACCTCTCTAGTGAGGTTGGGGAAGCTTTTGTGGATAATATCCTCAAATATGTTTTCCATATTGCTTGTTCTCTCTCCATCACTTTCAGGAATGCCAATGAGTAGTAGGTTTGGTCTCTTTACATAATCTCATATTTCTTGGAGGTTTTGTTCATTTTTTAAAATTTATTTTTCTTTATTTTTGTCTGCCTTTGTTGATTTGAAGGAAGAGGTTTTTGAGCTCTGAGATTCTTTCCTTAGCTTGATATATTGTTTTTAATACTTCCAAATGCATTATGAAATTTCTATAGTGAAATTTTAATTTCCAGAATTTCAGTTTGGTTCTTTCTAAAATGGCTATGTCATCTTTCAAGTCCTGGATTGTTTTACTGCTTTTCTTTTTTTTTTTTTTTGAGACGGAGTCTCGCTCTGTCGCCCAGGCTGGAGTGCAGTGGCGCAATCTCGGCTTACTGCAAGCTGTGCCTCCCAGGTTCACGCCATTCACCTGCCTCAGCCTCTCCGAGTAGCTGGGACTACAGGCGCCCGCCACCACGCCCGGCTAATTTTTTTGTATTTTTAGTAGAGACGGGGTTTCACCGTGGTCTTGATCTCCTGACCTCGTGATCCACCCACCTCGGCCTCCCAAAGTGCTGGGATTATAAGTGTGAGCCACCGTGCCCGGCCTACTGCTTTTCTTGGATTGGGTTTCAGCCTTCTCCTGTATCTCTTTGAGCTTCCTTGCCATCCAGAATCTGAATTCTATGTCTATCATTTCCATCATTTGAGTCTGGTTAATAACCATTGCTGGAGAGCTAGTGCAGTTGTTTGGAGGTAAGAATACACTTTAGCTTTTAGAGTTGCCAGAATTTTTCCACTGCTTCTTTCTCATCTGTTTGAACTCATGTTTCATTAATCTTTGAAGTTGTTGTCCTTTGAATAGGGCTTTTAGATTTTATGTTCTTTGATACTCTTGAGGGCTTGTTTGTGGAACAAGTTGAATTTAGTCAATTGCCTTTGTTTCTGGGTGCTTTCAGGGGACCAAGGCTCAGCTCAGCACTCCTGGTTTGTGTGTGGTAACCCTCAGGACCTAGGACCAGGCCCGTACCTTTGTTTTCTGGCCCCTCGAGGTCAAACACTTGCTGCACTGGAGGGGCCAAGGTGTTCCCAGTCCAATGACAACAATACTCCCATGAGGGTTGCCAGCAAAAAGTGCTGCAGTGGGGCGGCAGGAGTCCATGGGAGAGTGTGCTGCAGTGGGTGGTGGGGGGTGCTGCAGGCAAGTGTGCACCAGTGAGTAGGCTGGGAGGCCACTTGTGTGGCATTAGGTTGGGGCCCATGGGTGCGCGTGCACCGATGGGATGGTGAGAAGGGTGCAGGCATGTGTACCCTGGTGGGATAGTGATGCGTCCCTGTGTGTGTGTACCACCAAGGTTGCAGGGGTAGGCCATGGTGACTGTGTGCTGGTGAGGTGGCAGCTCATTTTGTGTGTGTGTGTGTGTGTGTGTGTGTGTGTGCGCTCACCAGTGGGGAAGCAGTGGGAGGCTTCAGGTGAGTGCGTGCTGGTGGGGGAAGGGTGCAGGTGGAGACATCCTGGTGGAGGTTCATCTGCAAAAGTCTCCAACAGGAAGGTGGGGGCTGTCAGTGAAGGAGCTATGGTGGTTGCCACTGGCAAACATTTCAGCAGGGCAGCTGAGGCTGTTCTGCAAATATGTGTGGCAAGGCACAGACTCTGGGAGAGGCCAGCAGATGAGGTCGTTCAGATAAGACTGGCTCCATCCCATGGGTAAGACAGCCCTGCTCTTTCCGAGTCCAGCTGCTAATAAACTCTAAACCCACCTAGAGGAGTATGGTGAGTCTTGGGGGATGGGCGTCCATGGCCATGCTCCACTGCACTTGTTCCTGCACCAGACCCTCTGGGCTCCATGCTGCCTGGAATTCTGTCTCTGCCAAGACTCTAGGCAGTTATTCCTGTCAACTCAAATGTCCATGGGGGTCGTGGGGTCTCTCACAGCTAGGATCTCAGAGGTCTGTGATAAGAATGGGCTGCTCCATGCCTATTTCACTCGCCCCTTCCTGGGAGCCACTTGAAGCCAGGAATGAGTCCTGGTGCTTGGCAACCTGGTGCACAGTTCCCAGCTTCCTCCCCTTTCAGCCTTGGGATCTGCATCCTCCATGTATCCAATCCACGCTCAATGTCTTCTTTCTGAATATCTGTTCTGAGAGTGCCAGTCTACTTGATGGTCTGGTCTGTCTTGGTGGGAGAAGCTTTTCTGGGCTGTGTCTAGTCCTTGATTCTTCCTCCCAACTTTCTCCTTTATACTTTAGGATCTTTCTGTGTTTTAATTTCTTTCTGGTTCTCCTGACTCTGCTGTGTTTTGGACTTGCTATTCTGCCCTTTGAAATTAAAGCTCCTTACGGTGCTTCTGCCTCATTTTTCACACAGCTACTTCCACTCATCCGTGAGCTATCAACCTAGATTTTGCCTCTCTTGGAAAACTTTCCTGCACTGCCTCCCCACATCTATCAGGTGCTCCAAGTACCCTAAGCACATTTTCCCTCCCAACAGGCTTATCCTACTGCAAAGGAACATCAGTGTAGGCATTTAATTGCTCAAACCAGGACACTCTTAAGAGAGGGGGCAACTATTAATAATTATTCTGAAACGACACACAGAAACCAGGACTGTCCCAGAAAAAACTGGTCTGTCTTGTCAATGTTTCTGGAAGTTTATATTGAATTTCACGCTTTCCCCACCATCTAAAGCTTATTGGCAAAGTAGAACCTCATTCATATTTTATTTTCTGCTTTGATATGGTTGGAATATTTGTCCCATCCAAATCTCATGTTAAAGTATAATCCCCTTTGTTGGAGGTGGGGCCTGGTGGGAGGTGATTGGGTCATGGGGGCGGATCCCTCATGGCTTGGTGCTGTCCTCATGTTAGTGAGTTCTCACAAGATCTGGCTCTTCCCTCCCTGCTTGCTCCTGCTCTCGCCATGTGATGTGCCACTCCAGCTTCGTCTTCTGCCAGGAGTGAAAGCTCCCTGAGGCCTCCCCAGAAGCTGAGCAGATGCCAGCACCATACTTTCCATAGAGCCTGCAGAACATGAAGAATTTAACCTCTTTTCTTTATGAAAAAATTAAACCTCTTTTCTTTATAAATTATTAACTTATTAATATATTATTAATTTATAAAGAAAAGAGGTTTAATTCTTCATGTTCTGCAGGCTTTATGGAAAGCATGGTATTTCTTTATAGCAACACAAGCAATGGTTCTCCTGACGTTTTTCATTTGTTCTATCTCATTGCCTAATGTTTAATTGCAGCTCAAAAATAATACGTATTATATAAAAAACAATTATGCTTGTAAATGTATAAATGTATATACCTATATACAACAAAATAACATTTCTATGGAGCTGTATAATAGCAAAATATAAAATAATATGTGTATGTGCCTATTGTCTGTCAGGCAGTGAGCTTATTTACCATGTATTGAAATACTGATTTTTATAATTCTCACTTTATATATGGGAATGCTGTGGCACAAGGAAGTATAGAGATAAGATTTAAACTCTAATAAATCAGTCAGATGCCAAACCATCAGTGTGCTCTGTGATAGTTAATTTTAAGTGGCAACTTAACTGTCATCCAGATATGCCCAGCTATCTGGTTAGACATTATTTCTGGGTATGTCTGTGTTGGTGTTTCTGAAGGAGGTTAGCATTCAAATAGGTAGACTGAGTAAGGTGGATTGCCCTTGCCAATGTGTGTGGGCCATCATCCAACCCCTTGAGAGCCTGAGTAGAGCACAGAGGTGAAAGAAGGGAGGATTTGCACTCTTCTGACAGCTTGAGTCAGGAAATCAATCTTCTGCCCTAGTGCTCCTGGCTCTCAGCTTTCAGACCAGAACTAGAATCTATACTGTCAGCTCTCCAGCTTCCAGGTCTTCAAAATACACCACTGGCTTTCTCACGTCTACAGCTTGCAAAGAACAGATCTCAGGACTTCTCAGTCTCTGTAATGGTGTGAGCCAACTCCTTATAAATCTTATTATTTACATATGTGTGTACATACACACACACACACACACACACACACACACACACATACATTGGTTCTTTGGAGTACTCTAACACAGATGAGTTTCTGGTGTGTTTTCTGCTTTTGCCAGTCTCCTTGACCACAGTTTTCAGGAGTCATCTTAACGTTTTGTTCCCTTTGATGTGTCCTTTGAACTCTCCTTTGGGCTCAGTGGCCAATATAGGTCATTATTTATGTGACTTACAATTATTCCAAATAGTGAGGGACCTGCAGAGAGTCTACACACACAAAACAAAACCAAATCATTTTGGCAATGTTGAGAGAGATGTTAAAGGGAAAAAAAGGGGTCATTCTGGCAAGGAATTTGTAAGTAGGATTCATCTACTTAAAATTGTTCATACTGTTTTAAAAAACACACGTGCAGCATTTAACACTAACCATCATCATTACGACCTTATTGATGAGAGCCTTGTTTGTGTGATCTGTGGAATGATTCCACCTATGGGCTGATATTTCTTTTCCTTCTCCTCAGTTTCCAAAGTAAAATAAGTTAACACGGAATATTGAGAAATCTGAACACCAGCACTTATGTCAAATAACTTTTACCTTTGTAGCTTTTAACTCAAGCTGATGTCAACATATAAGGATTCGATCCTGCTTTATCTCTTTCTAGTTTGTGTTGAATGGTATTTGTTCTCTCGTCTTAAGACAAAACACACCCCTGAGGCCTCCCTTACTTCCTTTATCACTCTACAATGTTATGTACGTTCTGTGTATTAGGACATATTTCCAGTTTTCACCTCTCTTAATACCACATTTCTTCTCATTGTAGTACATCATAAACTGATTGGTAGAAACCATGATTGTCTGGTGCCAAGAATAACCAAACATAGCTCAAAATATCAGTCTGATATTATCCCAGGGCAAGCTAGGTTGTAAACTGAATACAACGGAAATAATAATTCTTTCAACCCAAGGAAGGTCAGTGGTGGGAGGGGCAGTGGACTGATTCCCTCAATGTCTCAGAAGTAAGAATTTGCCTATATAGACACTATTTAGAGGGCAGTTTTGGTAATTCAACATTCGTGTTTCACAGCTTGTAAGCCATTGACCAAGTATGTGAGTATTCCTGTATTTCTACTTTAGGGCTGATTAAGTACAAAATATTAAAGAATAAATGACAGACTTGGGAAATTTTATGATAACTCCCAAGGATGGTAGCATATTTTAGAGTTCATATTACTTTTTAAGCAATTACACTATAAGAGATATTGATAAAAGATATTGAAGTATTTTAATTATAGCTGAAGACTTAATCACCATATTGGGATAAAAGACTAAATTTGAAGTCATCAGAGGTTTGTGTAGTGCTGTGTTATTATTCTATTTCCAAAATAGTAGTTTTTATTTTGCGGTACTTTAACATTTGTCTTTCTTGATATTCCAACGTGGAAATGTGTATCATAAGTGGGTTTTTTTGGTATTATTTTTGTCAAGAGTAGAAAATTCTGGAATTTTTATGGTGAACAAATTAAACTACTTTAAAGGATAAAGGGAACTCCATGGGTATTCTGCATGGTGCTCTGATTCTACAAACTTTCTCTTAGTCTTTTTGCATAAAGTTACCAAATCCCTCATGTAAAATTTGTCAAATTCAGTATTTCTAGTTCCTAGAAATCCAAGATACTCAGTTCAGACATGTTTCAATGTTGATCAGAACCATGTAAAGCATTATTATTCACTTAATGCAACTAATATGAAAATTATCAGTAAAAAACAAAAACAAATTAACAAAAACAAGAATTACAAAGGCTTACCACGTGTCAAACTCTGGAGAGCTGTGGATACAAGGATGAATAAAATAGAATTTCTAACCTTGAACAATTCACAGTCTAGTGGAGAGATAAAGATACACAAATATCTGTAACTCAATAAATGAGACATTTGCAGAGTTCTATTAGAACACAGGTGGAGAAGTGATTGATTTTTCTCAGGAAGTTGTGGAGACTTACGCAAAAAAAGTGAACTTTGAGCTGGACATTAGAGGATGAGTTAATTTTCCAGATAGACTGTTGAGATGGATCATTACAGAGAGTGGAAAAAATGTTCACTGAACATGTGAGGAGGAATGGGAAGTAGTCCATGGACACTCACCTGAACCGTGTACAGGGAATACAAGAGTTCTCAGCAGGATTCCATACACCAAAAGATTTTCCTGTGATGCAGAGTAGCTTAAACTTCAGGTGACCCTACCAGGTCAGGTATCATCAGATACTGAAAAGACAAAAGGCCTGGGAACCAGGCCACCTGTGTGCAAGTTCCGACCTTGCCATTAGCAAGAAAATATCCTTTGAGGCAAGTTTTTTACCTTTCTTGCCTCCAAAATGAGGCGGTACCTACAGCACTAAAATTCTGATTTATAGACTGAGGATAATGTTTTATCCAAAGAGATACTGAGTTAAAAAAATGAGTTTTGTTTGTCTGCAAAACCTGAAATATATTTAATTCCTATTCTAGTTGTAGTCACTTTAGCTTACATATAGAACTGAATTTATATGGTGTAACCAAGGAGAAGACTTGACATACAGGCTGACGATCCACAAATACCCTCAGCAAAATGATATAAATGAAGAATGGGAAATTACTTCTTCCAAAATAAGAGAAGAAATAATGGCCTGAGACAAAGGATAGTTTTTTTTTTTTTTTGAATAGACTTAAAAGTCTTCTAATCTTTGAGAGCATCTGGCCTGTATTGCAGACTCCCTGGAGGAGTAGGAAAGGGCTTTTCTGAGATTCTTGGGGCAGGCATGTGAGCTATAGAAATGGGGAAGAGGTTGGAGGAGTTGAAAGAGGCCATGTCAGTAATAGGCTAAAGTAGAGGAACAGAGGGCTTTCAGGAAGCTGGAAACTCATCATCAGAGTCTCACTCCCAGGGAGCACAGAACTCAGAATTCCTTACTGCCTTTTAGAGAAGTAACATTTATTAAGCACCAACTGTATATTTGCCAACATATTACTCACTCTACACATATTTACTCCTTAGAAAAACTCTTAAGAAGAAAGGAAACCAACAGATATTAATGCATATCAAACACTAAGTCTCATAGGCTGTGTTATATGGTTTAGTGAATAGGATCTCACTGAAATCTCAGAGTGGCCCTCCCGGGTAAGTATTATGTAAGCGTGTAATTCTCTACCACCTCTTTATGTGAAATGAAGCACCTGAGCTCCAAAAAGATAAATAAAGCCGCCCAAGGTCAGGGGGCTGAGTCAGGCCTTGAACCTAGAACTCTTCCTCTCCAAGGGCCACACCTTGCCACAGCATCCAAGGAGGGTGTTGTCAACCAGTTCCCAATAGGACTGGTTTCTCGCAGGGCCATTGCTTATAATCTGCTGGAAGATTTACCCTAATAAAAACACTCCATTTGCATCTGTTCTTGCAGGTGGTAGAGACACAGTCTGTAAAGGTTGACATATGACCAGTGGAAGGGCATCCATTTTTCTTTCTTTCTTCAGTTAAAGCTCTGAATTGGATCCAGCTGTTCTTTGATGCAGAGGCCAAAAGACCCCAATATCCTGCTTTTTGTTTTCCTGGAAGTTATTGGCTATTGTTAGCCATAAAGGCTAGGTTGGAACCTCTTAAAGAACTAAAATGTTGGTCAACGGGTGCTGGGAGCAAGGTCATAGAACAGCAGAGGTGACGGCATTTCAAGGTCAAGCCTCAATTTCAGGCCTGGCCAAAGCCAGGTGTTGACCTTAATGGGAAATAGTCTAAATAAACTTTAACAAATAAGCTGACTGAGCTCTTCTCACCCTTTACTTAGGAAAACTAATAATATAATTTTAATAATAATATCATCATTTATCAAGTCATTATTACATGCTAACTACTGTGCTGAGCTATTTGTAAACCCCATCATTGTCATTATTTTTATCTCGGACTTTTACTGAGCATTTATTATGTACCATGCTCTCATACTAAGCACTTTAGTCTTCACTGCCTTGTGTGGTAAATGCTAATATAGTGCCCATTTTCAAGGCAAAAAATGGAAACTTTGGATAGTAAGCTTTTCCAATGTGCCATTACTAGTTAACAACAAAAGTAGGAGATTAAAATGGAAGTGTTTACTGAGATTCTCAAAGGTCTGGGAATTGGTTGCAATAGAATTAAAAGGAAGGGGTGTGAAAAAAGCAAAATTACTGAGAGAACTGAGAAATTTTCCAGCTCCTTATACCATGCCAGCATTGCCCCACTGCCTCTTGTGATGCTTGTTCTCTCTTTTTATCTTCTGGTTTTGCAGCCAGAGGGGATAGACCATTTGGATTGGCATAATCCTAGGCACATCTAGAAATGGGATTCCCAAATTTCTTACCAAAGAACAAACTCCAGTCAATGCCTTTATGGATCCAGCTTGGTTAGAATAAGAAACTCACCCACAAAATTAAACTTGGAACTCACAAAGGATTTTCGTCTTCCAAATGTCAGATGTGATAGAGGGTTGTTGGTGAGTCACTCCCCTTTTCAAGGAACAGAGGCATAATTCCCAGTGGAATAATGAGCTTCAGCCCTCTGGCGCCCAAGGAACTCACACAATGGGCAGATGTCCGAACTCCACTGGCCATGTCCCAGACGCAAACAATAGAACACTGGCCAACTCCTACTAAAGAGAGTTTCTGAAGCCATGGTACTGCCTTGGCTGGCCAAAAATGCATTACGAGACCACAGTTATCCACAATAGTCTCACTTCATAAAGAAGGAAAGGGTTAGGGAGGGGAAGTAACGTGAGCTTACATTTTCTAATGGAGTTTGAGAAAAAGGGCTCAGAAATTTTGCCTCTTTGCCCTTTTTGGATGATGGATTACTTCAGTTTTATGAAATGCTGGAGCTAAATCCCTTCAGGGTTGGGACTACATGAATATTAATTGGTCCCTAATAAGAAGAGGGAGGCTTTGCTCATTGCCAGTCTGGGACAGTCATCATCATTGGTCTTTTCCAGACTTTGTTTTAAAGGAGATCCTTTTATGGGCAAATCTAGAGACACAGACTTGGGAAGATTTCTATTAAGTTTTCTAGAGTCACCAGTTATTTTGTTCCTAAAAAATTGCATCATGTTATAGGAATATAAAGACACTGGATGATCTAAGCAGATTCTATTTCATATCCTCTGAAATGGATGCAGACTATAGAATTTAGGATAAGCATTTTTTACAGTTCCTAGAATTTTGTCTAGGTGTGTATTTATGTTGTACTTTCATATACATCATCTTCCCTCAAGATAAAGCAGGTATTGTTTTTCCTCTTTTACAGGCAAGATCAGTAATTAAATAACTTGCCATTGATAGATCACAGTGAGTGAGTGACAGAACTGGGGCTTTAACCGAGGTCTCCTGACTTAAGCCCCCTTTTCCTTCCATTTTCTACACAGGTCCTATCCAGTCCATATAGGCCACTCCTTGTGTCTTCTACTCATTCTATTAATATAGATTGCCCCGGCCATGACATCTCTTCCATACACAGAAATAACATGGAGACTAGACAAATTGCATTTGCATAATTTACCTGCCAAGCAGTGACTTTTGCTATTGGGCAGAAACAATTAGTTTTAGAGGAGTGATTTAACTCTAACTTTTAGGGAGAGAAAAAAATTATTTCCTGAGATATATTTACAGGTGAGTGTTCTCCAATGAATAGATCCCTGTCAATCATGCTAAGACAATGAAAAGTAGGAACTGCAGATGCATTTGGCTGGGTAGGATCAAAACCATAAAAACACTAAAAAAATCATATTAAGTCATTGAAAGTAGGTTTTATCAGAGCCACTAAAAATCCATACATGGTTCCCTTGGGCATAATTCTGAAAGCTAAGAAGACTTTTGCTAAATTAGAGAAAAATAAAACAGAACTCTCCCTCATCTTGCAGAATATTCAAGCCAAGATTGAGGGTTCTAACCCTGTTGGATTTGGAATGGGGTCTAAACTTGGCAAAAAGCGCTAGCCCCTCCCTGTTGGAAATCTCTCAAGAGAGTCAGTTCCAGTTTTCCAAAAACTTGCAGCCCAAATATGTCTGGCTCCACATCTGAACTTTGTAGTAGTTGACATCTATTAGAAATTACCAACTCAACTTCAGAAACCTAAAATCAAACTGAACTGCGATGGGCTTATGAAGTGAAACTGATAAGGTTACCATATAACTTAAGCAAACACTGAACCTGCCTTGAAAACCCATGTGAATGCTCAGTCACAGTTTTGGCAACGACTCAGAGATCTTTGGAGATATTAATGAGGAGGAAGCGGAAGGAGATCTCATTTTTCTCTTCTAATCCATTACTTCCACATAGCTACTGTATTCCATGACCTCAGAGGACAGAGGTTCTGAAACTAGCATAACCATGGCCCCTGTGAAATCAGAGTTCTTTCAAAACAAGGTGATAATTTTTCTTAATCTGAGTTAACTGAGTAGAGCTAGTAACAAAATAAGAAAATTACTACTTTGACTTCACCAAGGGACTGGCAGCCTGTAAGCTGGAAAAATCCGGATAGGTTTGCTCACAAAGACGGAACAGCACTTGCAGATCAGATAAGATATTAATCCAATTTGGAACTCTCTAGTGAACAGAGAGGAAGTGGCCAATTAGAACGGTCTGCTGTGGCCTAAAAGCTGAGAGGACACTTAAAGTGGCTGATTGACTATGGTTTGGTTGGTTGGTTGCTCTTTTGTTTATTTTTATTTTTTTATTTTTTGAAACGGAGTCTTGCTCTGTCACCCAGGCTGGAACGATGCAGTGGCACAACCTCGGCTCACTGCAACCTCCGCCTCCCAAGCAGTTCTCCTGCCTCAGCCTCCCAAGTAGCTGGGACTACAGGCATGTGCTACCACGCCTGGCTGATTTTTGTATTTTTAGTAGAGACGGGGTTTCACCATGTTGGCCAGGCTGGTCTTTAACTCCTGACCTCAGGTGATCTGCCTGCCTTGGCCTCCCAAAGTGTTGGGATTATAGGCGTGAGCCACCATGCCTGGCTTGCTTTTTTATTTCTTTTAAGGATCCTATAATGTAGAAAATCTGCCTAGTCATTTTTTTTTGTTTCTTGTAAATGTTGAGAATTTGGTAACCTTGCAATTTGTTTGTGAATGTTGAGGCTCATAGCAATGCTGTCTCAGGAGTAACACATGCTGTATCCATCTGGGGCAACAGGAGTAGCAGGAAAACCCATGGATCTGGCCCAAACAGTCTGCCTCCTAAATGGCAATGTGGCCTTGGGATAAATCACTTAAATCCTCTGAGCTTCATTTTGTTTAATAGTAAATGGTTGTTATATCTTTTTCAGAGTGGTGAAAATCACATGAAATAATGTATATGCAATCCTCTAGCACAGTGTTGTCTATCATAAGCATGGGCTTTAGAAGTTATTTTGTAAGAAAATGCAAATTTCATATCTCCTACTCTCTCATCTCTTCTACCTTCTCAAATTATTTCTAGGAGAAGAAAACCTAAACTTGTCTCTAGAACATTATTCATGATAATTATGCTAAGTATGGGACTCCTAGGCATGTAAATAACATGGCTTTCCATCTTAAAATCAAGGGAAAGAAGGTGAGACAGCATATATGTATCATTCTTCCTTCTTTTTTCCCTTTCTACTTATTTCATTAGAAACTTTGCCTAGTGATTTTTTCCCCTTTTTTAAGACAAAGTATGGATTGCCATGCTTAGAATTAATGACTCTTCCTTGATTGAGTCAAAAGGATGAGAGATCTAAAAAGCAGTTTTTGACTGATAATGTATGATCCACTGAGACACAGATATACTCTATGTGGCACACAAAGATTTTATAAAAATGACAGAATTCCCTCTCTCTCAACTCCCACATCTCCCACACTGCAGAGAGGCAGGCCCTAGCATCTTCTGTAAGTCCTGCTCTCAATAGGATAATAACATGTTTGCTTTTACTTTATCATATTTATATTTTGTAGATATCATGGCAGAAAACTGAGTAATCAGTAGCATTACAACAGTTTCAAACTACTGATGCATTGTAGTTTTAATCTGTAAAATGTAATAGCAAGCAAAAGCATTTCTTATAATACTGTTGCATTTTTTTGGGCCATTGACAAAATGGTAATGACAGTATTCCTGTCCAGTAGATCAATGGCCATATCAGGGAGAGTAGAGGTTTTTTTTGTTTGTATCCTTATGGGATTCAGTCTTTGAAAGACAGATTCAGGTACGGTAGCTGGACAATTAGAAGGCAGGATAGGGTAGAGGTTTTTGGAGGTTTTGGTATTTGGAGTCTGACAGTCTCTTTTCCCAACCCGGTGTGTTGTGTATTCGTTGTGTGAAATTGGGTGAACCACTTTACCTAAGTCTATTCTGTCATCTGTAAAAATGGGATTGTAACACCTCCTGCTCAGAGGTGTTCCAAAGATTAAATGAGATTATGATAGGTAAAATATTCGGTAAAGAGCTTAGCATTGTGTTAAGTGACTGGTAGCTATTAGTGGAGCTTGAGAAACACTAGTACAGAGAAGACATTAAGGATTGGAGTGGCCCTGGATTGTAGCAGTGGCTTTCTATGTGATGTCCATGATCCACCTGTGATATCTCTACGTTTCCCATATGATACTGCAGAGCCTGAAGTAAGTGTGCTGTGGTGGGGCTATTGGCTTCCTGTTGCCTTGCCTTTCAGCGTCCTTCTTAAAGTAAAGGACCAATTAGCTCACACATCTGCTAGAGAGACCATAGCTGTGTATAAAAGGAAGACTGAGCCTGCATCTAGGTGAAATTATTTTAAGTAAGTTGATCCACAAGCAATAAATGACTATATCAGTCTGTCCTCATGCTGCTAATGAAGACATACCTGAGACTGGGTAATTTATAAAGTAAAAAGGATTAATGGACTCACAGTGCCACACGGCTGGGGAGGCCTCACAATCATGGCTGAAGGTGACTGAGGAGCAAAGTCACGTCTTACATAGTGGCAGATGGGAGAGTTTGTGCAGGGGATCTCCCCTTTATAAAACCATTGGATCTTCTGAGACTTACTCACTATCATGAGAACAGTGTAGGAAAGACTTGCCCTCGTGATTCAATTACCTCCCACCAGGTCCTTCCCATGACACATGGGAATTATGGGAGCTACAATTCAAGGTGAGATTTGGGTGGGGACACAGCCAAACCCTATCAGTGATCCTCTCTCCTTCCCTCTTCCCCTCCTTCCCTCTTCCCCTCCTTCCCTGTCCACCTCCCTGCTTTCTTTTCTATTCACTTACATATTTTACAATATATTTGAGTGCTAATTATGAGCTGCCATTTGTTGAGGCTTGATATATAAGAGCAGTAAGCTGTATACTGTCCATGCCCTCTCAGAGCTGACATTCTAGTGGTGGTAAGGGGGGACAGGAAGTGAAGACATATCGAATCAAACATTATGTACACAGAGGTGACAGCAAGTACCAGGGTAAACTATGACACTGGAAGAGGCTGATGGGGGATTAGGCTGGGGAAGATATTTCTAATAAAGGAACATTTGTATAGGGACTAGAGGAAGGTGAAGGAGAGAGACATATGATTATCTAGGGGAAGTATTCCATGGAGGGAGCAGCCAGTGCAAAGGCCTCCTGGAAGCTCAGTGAGGAAACCAGTGTGGTTGGTATAGAGTGTGACAGGGCAGGAGATGAGAGAGGTGGGCAGGACCAAAAGACATAGGGTATGTGAGGCATTGCAAAGACTTTGGGTTTTACTCTGAGTTGGATTGTGATGCCATCAAAGGCTGTTGAGTGGATGAAAGACACAGTAAAATGTAACTTTTGAGAATGATCTTCTGGAGCCCATTTGGGACGTGGAAGTAAACACCAAGTGAGAAAAGAGCAATCATAGGGAAGATTAGGTCTCAGCAAATATAACATAATTCATTATGGAAGCTTCTGCCTTTTCCATTGAACAGTCATGTTTAGTTAAAAAGAAAGCAAGATAAAGTGCTAATAGTTCTATCTAAAGATGCAGCTTCCAGCTTTTCCTTCATTCATTCTCTTTTTTCCCCTTCCCTTCTCTGTTCTTTTTTCTTCTCTTTTCTTCATATCCTTCCTTCCCTATTTCCCCTTCCCTTCTCTATTCTCATTGGCGTATGAATTATTATTCCTGATGGCAAGTGATATGGTTTGGCTTTGTGTCTCCACCCAGATCTCACCTTGAATTGTAATCATCCCCATGTGTCATGGGAGGGACCCAGTGGGAGGTAATTGAATAATGGAGGTGGGTTTTACCTTGCTGTTCTCGTGATAGTGAATAAGTCTCATGAGAGCTGATGGTTTTATAAAGGGGAGTTCCCCTGCACATGCTCTCTTGCCTGCCGCCATGTAAGACATGAATTTGCTCTTCATTAGCCTCCTGGCATGATTGTGAGGTCTCCCCAGCCATGCTGAACTGTGATTCAGTGAAACCTCTTTCCTTTATAAATTATCCTAATAATTAGTCTTGTGTATTCTTTATTAGCAGCATGAGAACAGACTAATACAGCAAGTAATTCCATTGCATCGTGCATTCATTTTATGTCAATGTGCTACATAAAAAGAAAAACCCATGTCCTTTTCAGTGTTCTAATCATATGTGAGGTTGTCCATGACTCAGTTTCCCCACAAGTCTCTTCTGAGAAACTCCAAGGACAGCATCAAGAAGAGTGTGTGCTTCATGATGGTCTGTTTGCCCCGTGTCATCTTGCCCTTCCTATTATTCCTTTCTTTGGAAAAGAAAGAGTTCCAATTTGAGAAGGTGGTTATCCTTCTTTAGTAGCAATACAGCTACAGTCAGAAAGTGTTACCTCTGGCACTTCTGATCAGTTTATAGGTCATCATTCTAATAATCGATAATATTTATTGAAAACTTATTATGTGCTAGGTATATTGCTGAGTGTACAGTATGCAGTGTACTAGCTCCTTTGAGGCTCACTACTACTATCATCCCATTTTGTAGATGGAAAGACCAAGTCTTGAGTTTCAGTAATTTTTGCAATGTCATATACTTATTAATTTGTAAAGGCATGACTCTACCTCGGTAAGTCTGTGTCAGTCTGTATTTTCCACAACCATGCAATATTACTTTCCAGCCATTTAGCCACTCACTCATGTAAATAGTTATTAAATGTGAAAATATTGTGCTAGGGCAGGATGTGGAATGTATGTGTAGCTGTATAAATCAAATATAATATAAAAATGATAATTCTTAAAAATACTGGTTAATTTTAGGTCCACCAAAATTTCAGCTAGTAAAATGGAGACTTTTTAAATAATGTAAAATTCTGCTCCTTTTTGTAATCATTAAGAGCTGGAGTACAATATTTTAAAAAAGGGTTTGTCTTACACAAAAAATATTTCAAGTACGATTTTTCTCTGATTAGAGACAGGTCCACATTCAATTACTTCATGTTAAGCACCTAGGGTTTATTTATTGTTAAAAGATGATTATCAATAAGATTCCATTCCTTTCCACCAAAAGAGACAAGTTTTCAGAAGGAATAAGGAATATCTCAATGGTTAAGGCCAGCACACGACAGCTTTTCCTTGCTAATGATGGAGAGCTAAGTCTTCCATTTTCAGTCAGAGCTGAAAGGTTGATAGGTTCTGCTGGACAAAAGCATAAGAAAGATTTTCTTAGTGCATGGGGATATCTATGGTGTATTCTTCTAGGATCTCCTTGCAATTCATCTTTTTATCATCTCAGTGTCACTGGGAGGCATTTGAACATTATTTCTGTCGCAGTTACATAAGGGGAAAAGAAACCTTAGAGAGTGTAGTGAATCTATTAAGATCCTGAAGGTACTTGACAAGAAGTTGAGTATATTGGGATTCTCCAGAGAAACAGACCAATGGGATGGATATATATACATATATGTGTATATATATATATATATATACACATATATGTATATATATGTGTATATATATATACATATATATGTATATATGTGTATATATATACACATATATGTATATATATATGTGTATATATATATGTATATATATATATACACACACACACACATACACACACATGCACATATACACACACATACACACACACACAGAGAGAGACAGAGAGAGAGAGGAATGGGCTCAAGTGATTATGAAGGCTGACAAGTCAGCCCCAGGAGCTGCAGTCAGCAAGTTGGAGACCCAAGAGAGCCTATGTGCAGCTACAGTCTGAGTCCAAAGGCCTAAAAATTGGGAGAGCTGATGGTGTAGTTCCAGTCTGAAAGCTAGCAAGCTTGAGACCTAGGAAGAGCTAATGTTTCAGTTGAGTCCAAAGGCAGGAAAAAAAAATGTTGTTTTAGCTCAAGCAGTCATGCAGGAGGGGGTTCCCCATGATTCAGGGGAAGCTCAGACTTTTTGTTCTCTTTAGGCCTTCAACTGATTGGATAAGGCCCACCCACATGAGGAAGGGCTGTCTGCTCTACTGATTGAAATGTTTGCAACTTAAATGTTAAACTTATCCCAAAATAGTTTTACAGAAACACCCAAAATTATGTTTGACTAAGTATCTGAGCACTCCATGGCCCAGTCAAGTTGACATATAAAATTAATCATCACACTGGGTCTTTACCTTCATGTCTTATGCCGTATATATTTGACTATGATCTCTTTTTACCCCTCCCCACATACAGTAATATAGTAGCAGCAAAACAAACATAAAAGATGAATAAACAAGTTATTTTTCCAAAGGAGTATCCTGAATGGCAGAATGAAATCTAAACTGAACATAAGGTATTATCTAAATGATTTGTAATATGTTAATATTTACCTGAATCCTGACCATACCTAAGATTTCGACATAGACATTTAAAAAAATGGAAATGGAAATCACAACAGGGATGGCTTGTACATTTAAATGTGTCCTGAATATGAATCAATACCCTGGTAAGTTTGATTCATTGCATACCATGAAGTGACCCAGAGGCCTTTCAGCACTCAAAGTGCATTTAGCTTGCTTGCCTTGGCCTGGATAAGAAAACCACAGCTCACTGACTTGCTTGATACACTCTATAAGAAGGCAAAAGAGGGCTGGAAGGGAGGAAACATTCCCGGCAGCACTGACTCCATTTAGAAAGCCTCAGGACAATGAAGGAGCAGTGTGTCCTGGCTTCTGACACTGTTAAATACGACCCTACTACTTTACTTTTCATTTCTCACCTTACTCAAATAGGAGGGAAATGAGGGGAAAAGAGAAATTTGGCAGGAATTCCACCTTGGAGACAGAAAATCTTATTGGAATAAAGGTACCACATTGAGGAGCCCTCATTGCAATTGCCTTGGTAACTGGCGAAGTCTTTATTAATTTGCCTACAAACACTTGCAAAAGTTGCATGGGAGGAGAGACTAGCAATGGTTAGTTTGCAAGATAAATGTAACAGGGGAAACTGACATGAAATAAAAATCGGTGCAAGTATCTGAAAGCGAATACAGTAGAGACTGGAGTGCTCATAGTGATCGAATTCAGTGGATCTGAATGGCCTCCTAACAGTGTCTTGAGCATGTAGTCCAATCCAGGCATCTGTAGAGTTCTCTCTTGAAGCCTGTTGCATCCTAAAATGCTTTGGGTTTGCAGTAGACCTGAGAATCCTATACCTTCTGTCGTTCTCCTCAGAGTTAAGAACGTGGAGATGGATGAAGCTAAGTTGAAAACCAAAAGCTTGCTTTCCGGTTGTAGCAGGGATATTTATTTACCAGGATAAGCTTATTGGACTACAAGAAAGAATAAAAATGGAGTTTCCATTCCCTTCCTGAACTCCTGATTAGAAGTTGAGCATTTTCAAAGACAATTGTTCCCTGAGATGGGAGCTTGCATGTATGCAGGTGTGTGACAATAATTTGCTTAATAAGTACTAGCTAAAATGAATTCGATCTTTATTAGTCTAGTCACCAACTGAGACTGGAAAACCCAGTATAAAATGTGCTAAGCAGTTCTAGGGCTCTTTCTGTGCAGTAGAATACTCTGAGGTATAAGCACCCACCCATAATACTCTGTTCTATCTCAAAACTTTCTGTTCTAATACTACTACCCAAATCAATTTTTTTATTTGAAAATGTATTATATGACACAAGATTTACTTATATACTGTAGGGCATTGCCGCAATATAAACTTTACCTATAAGGAGTTCTTATTCTCCACCTTTTAGGGAAACTGATAGTTTTTTATTTTATTTTATTTTTTTTTGAGACAGGGTCTCACTCTGTTACCCAGGCTGGAATGCAGTGGCGCAATCATAGCTCACTGCAGCCTCGAACTCCTGGGCTCGAGTGATTCTTCCACCTCAGTCTCCTGAGTAGCTGGAACTACAGGTGTGTGCCACCATGCTTACTAATTTTTAATTTTTTTCGTAGAGACTGGGTCTTGCTACATACATTGCTCAGGCTGGTCTCAAACTCCTGGCCTCAAGTGTTCCTCTCACCTCAGTCCTCTAGAGTGCTAGGATTACAGCTGTGAAACTGAGAACTTTTTAAGTACTGGGGTGATACTTCTGTATAAAGGTCAAAATATGGGTTCTTCATGATTTCCTGCAGTAGTTTACCAGAATAAACTTGTGCATGTGTGTGCGTCTGTGTGTGTGTGCGCGCGCACGTGTGCGCATGTGCATGAGTGGAAGATAGATCTGCTTGGGATGGGAGTTTCTAAGGAGGCACACAGAAGTAGTTCTAGTTAAGGCTGGCAGGAGCAGAAAACCAACTTTGCAATGTAAGTTATTTTAAAAGAAGTCAATTCAAAAACCATCTGTGCAAACTGACTTGAGCCATGAAAAGGAAGACAGGCAGCAAATATGTGTGTGTGTGTGTGTGTGTGTGTGTGTGTGTGTGGTGTGAGAGAGAGAGAGATGATGTTGCATGGGGTAGAAAGAAAGCCCCGGGATTGGAAGAAATATAGCTGCTTGTTTGCATTACTTTTATTTCACACTTCAGGGAGAAGGGCTGGGGCTGCTAATGATACTCTCCTTAAATGTCTTTTGGAGTGTTGAAAAAAACAAGACTTAAACTACATTAAAAGAAGACTCACAATACATTTTTCTAGGTCTTGGTATTCCCAACTTTAGAATATCAGGGACTAGAGTGAGGCTGTGTGTCTTCCCTGGATTTTATTCATGACTTACACGTGCGACTCAATTTTTTCACTATTGCAAACTGGGGTCTGGCGAGCAGATCTTTTCTTTGTTCAACCCTGATGATGGGTGTATCTGTCTGTAACTCTGTCAGCCTTATTATTTTAACTGTGTGCTTTGTCACCTTTGAAAAGAGTTTCTTCTTCTAAGCGGCATAACAATATCAACAGCAATAACAGCTTCTGCCATTAATTGAGCTTTAATTTTGTGCCAGGCTTAGCAATGAGGGGATTTAGAATTTGGCAGTCAGCAGCTCAGACTATCTTCAGGCTCCTGGATTCAAATCCTGACTCCATAATTCACTAGTTATGGACCCAATGCTACATGATTTAGACTGTAGTCTCATCATCTGAAAAATGGGTATGATAATATTACTTTGTAGTCTTATGACGGAAATGGCTTTATGCTGTGCCCCACACAAGGTGAGCATGTAGTACGTTTGAACTATTATATATTTTTTTCATTATTCTCAGTGTTTTATTTAAACCTCACAATAACCTCAAGGGATAGATATTTTTATCCCCATTTGACAGATTACAAAGGAGAGACTTAGAGATGTTGAGTAAGCTATTCCAACATCTAGGAGATGTTGAGTAATATCTCCTAATTGGGGTTTGAATCTGCATTCATCATTGTAGTGGTTTTTTGCCTCTAGGTAGACTGCGCTACAGCCTGTTGTGTGATTTGACTTGGAAGTCAGCACACATCTCTTGACAAATCAGCACTGTGGCAAGAAAAATACTATTTCCTTACTCACAGTAATTAATTACTAAAAAGCTAAGCACTTTTCATTATTTTAAACTATTTCACAACAGTTCGGTGAAGCTGACATTCTTAGCCCATTTTGGAATACATTAAAAAATAAAACTTTTGGCCGGGCGTGGTGGCTCACGCCTGTAACCCCCGCACTTTGGGAGGCCAAGGCCAGCGGATCATGAGGTCAGGAGATCGAGACCATCCTGGCTAACACAGTGAAATCCTGTCTCTACTAAAAATACAAAAAATTAGCCGGGCACAGTGGCGGGCACCTGTAGTCCCAGCTACTCGGGAGGCTGAGGCAGGAGAATGGCACGAACCCAGAAGGCGGAGCTTGCAGTGAGTCGAGATGGTGCCACTGCACTCCAGGGTGGGCGACAGAGCAAGACTCCGTCTCAAAACAAACAAAAAACTTTAAAAATTATAAAATCTTTTAGAACATGTAGGTTCCTTGAGAATGCCTGTCAAGCGCCTGTCTCAGGGCCTTTGCACCTGCTGCCTGGAATGTTTTTTCTCCAGATACTCACAGGGCTGACACTCTTGGCTCTTCCAGATTAGTGTAATCTTCTTTGACTGTTCTATTTAAATTAGAAGTGCCACCTTATCTTTATCAGTTCCTAAACCTCTTTGTTGTGTTACTATATTTTTCATAGCACTTACCCCCAAATGACATCCTATATATCCTATACATTGTACCTATTGTTTATAGATTATCTGTCTCTCTCTACTAGAAAGTTAGTTCTAGGAACAAGGACATTTTGTCTATTTTGTTCATGCTGTAATCACTTTACATAGAAGAGGGCAAGGAAAATAGAAGGCACTTGAAACATTTCTTGAATTAATAAATAAGTGGTTATTACTTCACATTTTCTAGCAGTCATAAACTCTAGGACCTAAGTTTAAAATTGCTATGCTTTTTTTTTTTTGGAGGAGGAGTCTCACTCTGTCACCAGGGTGGAGTGCAGTGGTGTGATCTTGGCTCACTGCAACCTCCGCCTCCTGGGTTCAAGCAATTCTCCTGCCTCAGCCTCCCGAATAGCTGGGACTACAGGTGCACATCACCAAGCCTAGCTAATTTTTGTATTTTTTGTAGAGATGGGGTTTCACCATCTTGGCCAGGATGGTCTCGATCTCTTGACCTCATAATCTGTTCGCCTTGGCCTCCCAAAGTGCTGGAATTACAGGTGTGAGCCACCGTGCCCAGGCTGCTATGCCAATGTTTTTACCTATTATATGACCCCCCCCAACTTAATCTTTTAGATTATTTGACAGTAGTCTTCATCTACTCCCTTTGCAATCATTTCCACAATGCATTTTATTTTTTTCCTCACAAAAGGGTGTTGTTGAGGGTGAGGGACGGTGCACAAATAAATAACATAGTTTGGATATTTGTCCCTGGCCAAATCTCAACTTGAATTGTAATCCCCAGTGCTGGAGGTGGGGCCTAGTGGGGGGTGTTTTGATCATGGGAGCAGATCCCTCATGGCTTGGTGCTGTCTTCATGATAATGAGTTCTCACGAGATCTGGTCATTTAAAAGTGTGTGGCACCTCCCCGCTCCTCACTTTCTCTCACTTGCACCTGCTTTCAACATGTGACATGTCTATTCCCCCTTTACCTTTCACCATGATTATCAACTTCCTGAGGCCTCCTTAGAAGCCGAGCATCCTTACATCCCGGGGCCATGCTTCCTGTAAATCCTGTGGAACTGTGAGCCAATTAAACCTGTTTTCTTATAAATGACCGAGTCTCGGGTATTTCTTTATAGCAATGCAAGAACAGCCTAAGATAGTAAACAAAGTGATCATTTGAAGTAGGTCAGTAAATATTCGTCATCCACACAAACCCAGGCACCTTCTGTTCTGTTTCTCCACAGTGCCACATTCAAATAAACGTCAATCCCAAACTGACATTCATGGAAAAGACATTTAATCTTTATTGATACCTATTTAAAATGGATATGTTTCATTCACTTACTACATAGTCCATGATTTTCTAAAATCCCCCACTCTCACTCCATGGAGATACTTGACTCACCAACGAAAACCTCTCTCACATTTCCAAAAAACAAATTCTCCCTAAAGCTCTCCTACTTTTTTTTTTTTCCTCCTCTGCCTCCCTCTGACCATCCAGATGGAGTCTGTTTTTCTTTACCAGGGATTCTCTTCTTTCCCCACTGTGAATTCACCCAGCAGATCTCAATTATTTCCTTGTTCATTACCATGATGATTCTTCACAACAGAGGGTCAAGACCTCTGGGAGACTCAGAATTTGTAAGAGGAAGCAAGGGAGTGAAAGTGATAGTTATCAGAATTATTTTTTTCTTGGGTCATATGTACTGAAGATAATTAAATTTCCTGAGCATTGTCTCTTTTTTCATTTAGAAGAATACAGTCATTTGTTAGGTCTCACCCGTAGCTTGTGTCCACCAGTTCCGTGATAGCCCCTGCAATGACTGAAATGTTCTGTGAATATACTTTCAAAGAAAAAGACTTGGAGGGCAGGTGGGAAGAAGGTTTGAAAGTGGGAAGATGGAAAGGAGATTATTTGTTTGCTTTATAATGTTCTCCCGTCCTAGAAAACTTCAAATGGTTTATGTGAGCTCAGACTAAACATTTTAAACTGTCAATCATAGCATGTTTGTTGATCTAAGATGGACAGATAGTAAGATAATTATTAGAGACAAAAGTCCTACCCTCATCTCTGTTATCTTGGCATTAATTTCAGGGTTTTGTTTTCCAACCTGGCTAAATAAAACTGAGAAAATAAATTCACTCCAATCATTTTAGCTCTTTAAAGGGCATATGTGTGTTTAATGTTTTCTGTTTTTTTTTATGGCGAGGAATCATGGCTTTCTTTTACTTATTCCCTGAAGCAGCCTCTTTCTCTCTCCCATCTCACTGTTGGTTTTTAAGTGTATGTTTTCTAGTTAGCAGTCTCTGTCTCTGAAGTTGTCTTTGTGTGGCTGTTGCTTTTTTAAAAAGAGGGGACGGCAATTAGGAAAGTCAAAGATACAATCTCTGAATATGTTTTGAATCATGGGATGCTCTAGGATGGACTGAAGCCCCCATCTCACGATGTTCCCTGACTGTGCCTGCTGGGCCAGAGCACCATGTTGGTGTCCCAGCGAAGATTCTGAAAGCTTTCCTCATTCCCCTTGCTGATTTACCCCAAAGAGGACCACATCTTCCCATTTCTTGCCTTACTGGTGGAGATATGGGGGCCCTCCCGGATCCCATTCTTGGCAGTTTCCTCTCTGGACCAATACTGTTTAGGCTCATGGCTAGGGTACTTGTGTACTTAACCTCTGAAACCATATGTTCTAAAGTTCTAAGCTTGTCCAGCCCACCTTATTTTGTTATTGTTGTTCTGTTTTGTTTTGTTTTAGGCTTTCAGCAGCCTGAAGCCATGTTTCTTACTTTCTGTCTCTAGTGATAAGTGAAAAAGAGGGATCAGGAAGGGGCTTTACTGGCCCAAACAGAAACAAAGAACCCATAACTGTATTCTCTTCCTTGGATACCCCTGTTTAAATGAAAAGCTCCCTGCTGCCCTGCCAAAAAAACCAAGAACCACATTTTGGGCAAGAAGGAGAAACCACCTTGAGGGATGATGTAGAGGCTCCTTTGAGGTGGTGTAGCACTCTGGTTTTCCTTTTTTTTTTTTTTTTTTTTTTTTGAGATGAAGTCTTGTTCTGTCACCTGGGCTGGAGAGCAGTGGCATGATCTCGGCTCACTGCAACCTCCGCCACCCAGGTTTAAGCCATTCTCCTGCCTCAGCCTCCCGAGTAGCTGCGATTACAGGTGCACGGTACCACGCCTGGCTAATTCCTTTTGTCTTTTTAGTAGACACGTGGTTTCACTATGTTGGCCAGGCCCATCTTGAACCCCTGGCCTCAGGTGATCCGCTTGCCTCGGCCTCCCAAATTGCTGGGATTACAGGCATGAGCCACTGCGCCTGGCCGTGTTTCCATTTTTAATCCAAATTCTGCCCAAGTGATCAGACACAGAAGGCTTGGCAATGTCCAGTAAGAGATGACAGTGCTGTATGGCAAGTGCTGGACCTCAAATTAGAACTGGTGGATCCTCATTCCAGATATACTACCCTCTGACCATGTGACCTCAGAAATCATTTCATCTTTCTCTACATTGATGCAATGGGACTAGATGATCCAATGATTCAATTTATGACTCTATAAAATGCGAATTATATGTCATTTTCCTTGTTCTACCATGGAGGGCATGCTTTCTCAGGAGAACACTATACACTCAGGAAGAGAAAGCTGACTATAAAAATGACTTCAGGTTTTATTCTAAAACATTCCCTCTCCCTAAAGTTTTAAGAATGTGACTGGGTGCAATGCTGACCTAGACAAGGCTCTCCAGGGAAGCACTTCAGCTTGGGAGTTAGGAGAAGGTATCTGGTCTCAGTTCTGGTTCCCTCACTAATAGTCATGTGATGAAGAGACAGCACTTGCATCTGTGACCATCTGTTTCCTTGGCTATCTATCTCATAAAAACATTTCAGAGACTAAGTTGGTAATATAAAGAACTTAAAACAGCCTGATTTATAATAAGCTCTCAATAAATAGTATTTGTTATTTTCTGATTACTGAAAGTCTTCATGAAGACTGACAAAAGGCCAAGAGAAGGAACAACAGGGGAATGTGCATGTAGTTTTGATTCATTCAGTGTATAATGAGTACTTTCCATTTGTTCTGTCTTCTGAGAGCAGTCAGAGATGCAGAGAGTACAGTATGGCTTTCAGCTTCAAGGAATCAGGCAGGGAGAGAGAACAACAGGTAAACAGCTATAGCACATAGTGATAGACGGGATAGCAGAGATATTCCCAATGTACCAGCGTGCAAATGAATGAAAAATGATTAGACACATCAGCTCCCATTCCCACCTCCCAGTCAGCAAGGTGACATTAATACAAAAACCCAAACTTTACCAATGGCCAGAGACACTAATATGATTTGGCTGTGTCTTCACCCAAATCTCATCTTAAATTGTAGGTCCTGTAATTCCCACGTGTTGTGGGAGGAACCTGTTGGGATATAATTGAATCATGGGGACAGTTTCCCCCATACTGTTCTTGGGGTAGTGAATAAGTCTCACAAGATCTGATGGTTTTATAAGGGGTTTCCCCTTTCACTTGGCTCTCATTCTCTCTTGCCTGCCACCATGTAAGACATGCCTTTCACTTTCCACCATGATTATGAGGCATCACTAGCCAAACGGAACTGTGAGTACATTAAACCTCTTTATATATATATATATATATATATATAAAATTATATATATAATTATATATTAATTATATATATAATTTATATATAATTATATATTTATATTTATTTATTTATATTTATATTATTTATATATGTTTATATATATATACAAATTACCCAGTCCCAGGTATATCTTTATGAGCAGCGTGAAAACAAACTAATACAGGCACTATGCATAGCTATGGCATTTTAAACAGCTGATTCATTATGTCTGAAGTTAGTATTATAGGGGATTTTTCTGGAGGGCTTGAGGAAAATATGTAATGTAGTGACCTAGTATGAACTATTCAGAATTCACCACTTATTCATGTTTTACTGTTTCTCTAAAGCAAGGGTTTTGTTGTGGTTTTTGTTTTTGTTTTTGTTTTTTTTGGGAGACACAGTCTTGCTCTGTTGCTCAGGCTGGAGTGCAGTGGCGTGATCTAGGCTCACTGTAACCTCCGCTTTCCAGGTTCAAGTGATTCTCCTGTCTCAGCTTCCCTAGTAGCTGTGATTACAGGCACATGCCATCATGCCCAGCTAATTTTTGTATTTTTAGTAGAGATGGGATTTCACTATATTGGCTAGGCTGGTCTCAAACTCCTGACCTCAAATGATCTGCCCTCCTCAGCCTCCCAAAATGCTGGGATTATAGGCACGAGCTACCACACCTGGCCTGCAAGGGTTCTTAATTAAGAGTACACACCTAGACGACCCATTGTGGTTTTGGGAAAAAAAAATCCACAGTTTATTCTCAACTCTGAAGATTCTTATTCAGCAGGTCTTCGAGTTGGGCCCAGTCATCTATACTTTTGAAAAAGCTCCACTGGTAACTGTGGTGTGTTCCCTGGGTAAGGATCATTCTTTTAGGTCAGCCCTCCTGAAATATGGTAACTTTTAACTGGGCATCACTCATGTGTACAGTGACTGTGTACTCAAATCTCCTTTGAAGGGACACTTCCTTACCAATGACTTCTTCTAAAGGGACAGCCTGTAGAAAGACATGTTTTATTATATCCTATCTTATATCCTTGGCAGAATTGAGAGTACCTGTAGCCAATATAATCTCAGTACATGAATCTCCCAATTCATGATACAATACATTTGTAATGTATTGGCTAGGCTGAACTACATTTCCCAGAATGCCCTTTCTTTTAGAGTAAATGGCTTTAGCAAATAAAAATGCAGAACACCTAGTTCAACTCGGATTTCAAATAAACAGCAAATACATTTTTAGTATAAGCATGTCTCATGCAATGTTGGGAACATACTTTTTTTTTTTTTTTTTTGAGACAGAGTCTCGCAATGTTGGGAACATACTTTTTTTTTTTTTTTTGAGACAGAGTCTCGCTCTGTCACCCAAACTGGAGTGCAGTGGCATGATCTCGGCTTACTGCAACCTCCACCTCCCAGGTTCAAGCGATTCTTCTGCCTCAGCCTCCCGGGTAGCTGGGATTACAGGCACAGCCACCATGCCCAGCTAATTTTTGTATTTTTAGTAGAGATGGGGTTTCAACATGTTGGCCAGGCTGGTCTCGAACTTCTGACCTCAGGTGATCCGCCCACGTTGGCCTCCCAAAGTGCTGGGATTACAGATGTGAGCCACTGTGCCCGGCGGAAACATACTTACACTAAAGCAATTTGTTGTTTATCTGAAATTCAGATTTGACTGGTTGTCCTATATTTTGTCTGGAAATCCTACTTTCTTGTATGTCTTTAGTTATAGTTAGAGTTTACCACAAGGGAGGGTTTTGGGTGATTTGGAGGGATGAAGTATAGCAGTTACTTTGCAGTTCAGATACAAGCATACCTTAGAGATATTGGGAGTTTTGTTCCAGACCACTGCAATAAAGCTGATATTGCAAAAAAGCAAGTCACACAAATTTTTCGGTTTCCCAGCGCACATAAAAATTAGATTTATAGTATACTGTAGTCTATTAAGTGTGCAATAACATGTCTAAATATGTAATGTACATACATTAGTTCAAAAATACTTTCTTGACAAAAATGCTCATGATTATCTGGACCTTGAGTGAGTCACCATCTTTTTGTTGGTGGAGGGTCTTGCCTCATTATTCATCACTGCTGACTGATCAGGGTGGTGCTTGCTGAAAATTGGGGTGGCTGTGCCAATTTCTTTTCCTTTTTTTTTTTTTTTTTTTTTTTTGAGACAGTGTCTTGCACTGTCACCGGGGCTGGAGTGCAGTGGTGTGATCTCGGCTCACTGCAACCTCCGCCTCCCGGGTTCGAGCAATTCTTCTGCCTTCAGCCCCTCGAGTAGCTGGGATTACAGGCACACACCACCATGCCCAGCTGATTTTTGTATTTTTAGTAAAGAATGGGGTTTTACCATGTTGGCCAGGCTGGTCTCGAACTCCTGACCTCATGATTCACCAGCCTTGCCTCCCAAAGTGCTGCTGTTACAGACGTGAGCCACCATGCCCGGCCCGGCAATTTCTTAAAATATGACGACAGTAAAAGTTGTGTTATCAGTGGACTCTTCCTTTCACAAAAGATTTCACCATGGCATGGGATGCTGTTTGATAGCATTTTACCCACAGTAGGAATGCTTCAAAATTGGAGTCAATCCTCTCAAACCCTGCTGCTGCTTTATCAACAAAGTTATATAATATTCTAAATCCTTTGTTATTTCAACAATGTTCACGGCATCTTCATCAAGAGTAGATTATGTCTGAAGGAATCACTTTTTTTCTACTCATCCGTAAGTAGCAACTCCTCACTTGTTAAAGTATGATCATGAGATTGCAGTAATTCAGTCACATCTACAGGTCCACTTCTAATTTTAGTTCTCTTGCTATTGCCACCACATCTGCAGTTACCCTCCCTGAGGTTTTAAACTCCAGAAAGTCATCCTTGAAGGTTGGAATTAACTTCTTTCAAATTTCTGTTAATGTTGATATTTTGACCTTTTTCCATGAATCATGAATGTCCTTAATGGCGTCTAGAATGGTGATTTCTTTCCAGGTTTTTACTTTACTTTGCCAAGATCTATCAGAAGAATCACTATGGCAGCTATAGCCTTATTTTTTAAATAATAAGACTTGAAAGTCAAAATTACTCCTTGTTCCATGAGCTCCAGAATGGATGTTGTTGTTAGAAGGCATGAAAACACATTCACATTGTGCATTTCTATCAGAGCTCTTGAGTGTTCAGGTGCATGGTCAGCAAGCAGTAATTTTTAAAAATAATCTTTATTTCTGAGCAATAGGTCTCAACAGTGGGCTTAAAATATTCAGTAAGCCATGCCATAAACAGATGTGCTGTCATTCAGGCTTTGTTTTTCCTATAAAGCACAGGAACTTCAGCACAATTTTTAAGAACCCTAGAATTTTCAGAATAGTAAAGGAGTATTCTCTTCAACCTAAAGTTACTAGCTGTATTTAGCCTGTAACAAGAGAGTCAGCTTGCCCTTTGAGGCTTTAAGTCCAGGCATTGATTTCTCTCTAGCTATGGAAATCCTAGATGACATCTTCTTCCAACATAAGGCTGTTTTGTTTCATTTACATTGAACATCTGTTGCTTAGTGTAGCCACATCATCAATGATCATAACTAGATTTTCTGGACAACTTCTGCAACTTCTTTGTCAGCACTTGCTGCTTCACCTTGTACTTTAATGTTATGGCGATGTCTTCTTTCCTTAAACCTGATGAACCAACCTCTGCTACCTTCACACTTGTCTTCTGCAGCTTCCTCGTGTCTCTCAGCTTTCACAGAATTGAAGAGAGTTGGAGATTTGCTATGGATTAGGCTTTGGCTTAAGGGAAATGTTTTGTCCGGTTTGATCTTCCAGCCAGACCACTCAAACTTTCTCCACGTCGGCAACAAGGCTATTTTTCACTTTCTTTTCATTTGTGTGTTCACTGGAGTAGCACTTTTAATTTCCTTGAGGACTTTTCTTTTGCGTTCACAACTTGGCTCTTTGACACAAGAAGCCTAGCTTTTGACTTATCTCAGCTTTTAACGTGCCTTCTTCTCTAAGCTTAATAGTTGCTAGCCTTTGATTTCCCATTTTTCCTGATAAAAGAGCACTGGCAACAAGCTGTACTTTTTTTTTTTTTTTCTAAATAGGAAATAGTGATGTGTGGCCCTTCCTTTCACTCAGACACTTAGAGGCCATTGTAGGGTTACTAACTGACCTAATGTCAATACTGTTGTATTTCAGGGAGTAGGGAGGCCTGAGAAGAGGGAGAGAGATAGGGGAACCGCTGGTCATTGGAACAGTCAGAACACACACAACATTAATCGATTAAGTTTGCCATCTTATATGGGAGTGGTTGTGGTGCCTCTAAACATAACAAGAACAATAGCACAGATCACTGATCCCAGATCACCATAACAGATATAATAATGATGAAAAAGTTTAAACTATTGTGAAGATTACCAAAATGTGATGCATAGACATGAAGTGAGCACATGCTATTGGAAAAATGATGCCAACAGATGTGCTTGATGCGGAGTTGCCACAAACCTTCCATTTGTACAGAAAATGCAATATCTGCAAAGCTCCATAGAATGCAGTGTGCCTGTATGTGGTTGCTGATCTGCTGACCTGCCCCAAGGGTATGAAACAGCAGCCACACCTGCAATGACTCTACCTTCCCATGGATCCTCCTTTTGTTGTCCTACTCCTAGGCTAAGCCTGTGCATTCAGATTTGTAATGAAGAGACCTGGCTTCTAGAGGATAACCCCATCACTAAGGTCAGAGGCAACAAGAACTGGCCTGAGTTTCAGTCCCTTTTCGTGAGGTTCCAGTTCAGGTTTGTGAGTTTTTACTTAACTTTGGTCTCCCCCAGTGTATACCCACCATCTCCTTCCCAACTGCCTGACCAACCTCAAGCTCCAGCCCAGGACCCAGAGATAAGAACCTTACAGGGACTGCTTTACCAGCTCTGACAGTTGTGGAAAGTCAGTTCTATGTAACAAATCAAAAATTCTCATCAGGACCTCAGGAAGAAGTTCAGGCCAAGGATTCTCCTAAGTGTTCTTAGCTATTGCCTATTTCTATTTTACATAACTGGCTTCATGGTCCAGGAATGCTGCTTTTTCTTGACAGTCACCGAACGGAAGTGCTGCGAGGAAGGCTGTTACCCTGAGGTCTAATGCATGTGTCTCTGAGAATAAGACAATTTTTTCTTAGAGAAATGGAGCAATCACACGCGGAGCCCACTGAAGTTCAACCTTCTCTTGTATAATCACATGCACTTGCCAGCCCATGTAGTCAAGCCTGTCTGCCCTTGTAATTTTCTACAGATAAATGAGTAGGTCATTCTCTTATTTACCGTATTTATCCACAAAGGTACCGTCAAGATAGAAAACATGAAAGTGGGACACAAATACAAAAGCATCCATTCACACTGCTCACCCATAGGAGATGGTGGTAAGTCCTCAAGGCAGTTTCTTTATTTAACACATGAACATATGGTCCCTGTATCATCTCAGGTCATGTCACCCCTGTGGGGTACTGAATCCTTGCTGTTTATTTATGCCTTATGACATTTTTATGTTCAGCTTCAGTGTGTGAATTGTGTTCAGGGAAATGCATGCTTTAACACTAGAGGCATAGATGCAGCATGCTAAGAAGACACTCGGCTTTCAAACATGTGCACTCCTGTGACTATGGAGCTCTCTATAACAAGCTACTGACTTGTTCCTTCCAATGTACAGAGGATCTCCAATCCTTCCCTCCAGCTGAAAGCTGCTGTATGTGCTATTAGTCCCTTGCTCTCCTCCAATGGCCGACTTCACATTTGCAACAATCTTCTTTCACATAGTATTTTAAATGTCTTCTATGGTCTGGGCCAAGTCTATGTAATAACACTGGAAGAAAAAACGTATAGAAAAGAAGAAAATAAAACCCACAGAGCTACCTTAAATTCCCAAGAAATCAGAAAATGTCCGTTTTCCATATAAATAGCTATAAAACCCCAGGAGCCACAATTACCCCACAGACCTGTATGTCATTTGCTGGACCACAATATTTTTCACTCTTACTGAACCCTTTTTCTTAAAGATAAATTTTTCTGTTGATAAAGACATGAGTTATTTATCCAAAGTCTTTTTCAGAAAAACACTTTATTTTCAGGAGTTAGAGAAAATCCTAGGTAATTCTACCATAACATACCTTTTACTCCACCGCCCCCTCGCCAGCCCTGATAGAGAATGGTGTCAACTTATATTTAACTCTACTGAAATTGGGAAATCATGCCTACCCAAGAAGTGAGTTTGCAAGTTTTCACCTTTCCTTGTTCCGTTGTCTAGCTGCCAGTTTGGCTTCCCTTTTAGCATTCTTTTTGATTCTGATCTTAGAACTTCAACCTGGAGTTTGGAAAGGAATCCTTTATTTAAATTTCCAGAGTCAAGTAGCACAAATATATCTTCTTGGCAAGACTGGATGTCTCTGCTTTGATTAACTCACCATTTATACTTTTTAATTAATAGGAGTTTTTTTTTTTTTTTAAACCAACGTGGGCAACTAAAAGGATTGTATTTTCTTTAATTTGTTTATGCAAGGAGGAAGCTTTGAAGTAACTCTGAAAGGTGAATCCTGTTGCTTTAATATGACAGAACATTTTGTAATTTGCATTTTCTTCCTACTTAACTGGCTGTAAGAACAAAAGAAGGAAAACAAAATCATACCCTGGAAGTGATAGCAATAAATTAAGGGTAAAGAAATGCAATAAACTGATAGAAAGTACTCTTGAAGTACAGTAAAAAGATCATTTCAAGTTTCAACTACATTGGCTTGCCAGGGATTACCATTCGTGCATCTGTATAGTTTCACTTTGACATGGGGTAGTGTCTGTGGCCAGAGTCTTCATGCAGTAAGGAACTGAGAGAATGAAGGTGAGAGAGGTCCTGATACACTGGAACTTGACCTCAGACTTTGTGGAAAAGGAAGCAAAGGAAACTCAAAAGAGTAGGCACAAAGATGAAGAGGGAGCTGAGGAGAAAGACAAGGACTCCTCGACAGCCCTCTGCTTCACATCTGTTCGCTGCCAGCAGACAGGTGGAGGGTACCATTGGCCACCCAGAGCTATGCATGCCCCTTTCCCTTCTTACCAGTGTGAGTAGAGATGAATGTCTGCGTGGAGGTGTGCCTGGTCCAATCACTGCCTAAATTATAATTGAGAAAGTTCAACTGCAAGTTTATATTTTTTTCAAGCTGGCTTTGTCTGTATCATCAAAATCAGTCTGGGTCATCCCTGCCTCCAGGGGGAGCTCCTTGGCCCCAAGAACTCATTGCATGGAAGGACACTTGATGTGGTGATCACTTGTGCTTCTTGACTTCATTCTTCCAAGGAAGACGCTCATGTGATCATCACATTGACAGAATCTAATTTGTTTCAATCTTTACTTAAAACATGTTACCATGTTCCATAGATGATACACATTTGTTTTTTAATCAGTACATCAATGTAATCTCAAACTATTGTCTAAGAAATGGTTGTTCACCCTTGCCATGAAGTAGGGGTTAAAAGAAAGCCTTGAGGGTTCTTAGAATGACACTAACATGGCATTTTGGCAGGGCTCATAGGTATACCAGAACTGTCTTAAACCACAGCCACCAATCACCACCACTTTTCAAGTATATGGATACAAATGAAGGACACTACCAAGTGGGAGAGTACTACTTTGCTATTGGCCGAGAGCTTTGTCTGAATTCCAGTTCATGGTATCTGCTAAGGTGGATTGTAGAATATGGTCTAAGAGATTTTTCATCTTGTTAAGCTCAAACTTGAATCCCTTCACTACAGAACATCTGAAGGGATGGAAGCAAATGTAGGCTGCACTAGTGTCAAGTGGACAGCTAAGAGATACTGGTAGCACTTCGACATCATTGGTGCAAGAGAAAGCCCTCAGAGAGACAATTACATCCAGATGTGTGACCATTTATACCGCAGTGGCTAGATACCTAGAATTTCAGGCTCAGTTAAGGCCTTGGAATCTAAGTCATAGTAAATTATCTTCACTGGGAGGAAACAGGGAGAGGGTAAAAATCTTAAAAGTCTCATGCCCTAGAAGCCTACACAGCATGGTTTCTCAGAGAATTTGCTGGATGTGATCTTTAATCAATATTCTTGTCTGTTTTGTCAATATATAACTCTTCATCACAGACAACATGACCAACACTGGAAAATATTTTAAAATATAAATAATAATACGTACCCACAGGGTGTTGATTGTTTATCAGACAAGTTAAATAAAATGTATTAAATTTCTCATAAGCTGTATTTTGATTCTGGAAAGTCCATCTTAATTTTTCTCGTTCTTTCTAACACCCTAGCAACCACCCTATATTCTTTAAGATTTTTTTCACATTATAATTTACCCCAGTGGTTCTGAATAGAGGGCAATTTTGCTCCCCAGGGAACATTTGGCAATGTGACTTTTTGGTTGTCGCAATTGTGGAGAGGAGGAGGAGGTTGCTATTGGCATCTAGTGGGGCAGGGCCAGGGATACTATTAAACATCCTATAATGTAAAGGATAGTTCCCACAACAAAGAATTATTTGGCTCAAAATGTCAATAGTGCTAAGGTTAAAAAAAGTCAACGTTTTAGCCTATTAAGTCATGTCTCTACTGTATAGACTGTCTCATAGATAAATCTCTGGACGTTTTTATTCACAACTCCACATATTATTTCCATGGGCATAATATAAATAAATATGTAAATATACATGTATATGTAAATTTATCTCTCTATGTGTGCGTGTGTGTGTGTGTGTATGAAACTATATTGCACTTTATGTAAGTCAGGACTGTGAGATGGATTTATTTTTCTTACTAGAAGTGTGCACCAAATTTAAACTTGAGAAAGGGGGAGAGTAGGAACAACTCAGTTATTTCAAGGATAAATTTGAGCATTTCTAGGCAGTGACAATCTTTTTTCTTCTTCTAATCAGATGGCACAACTTCACTAGATTTTCTTCTAGTAATTATAAAATGCTGTTTTTATTATTATTTTAATTAGCACTCCTGAGTCTTCTGTCCACACATGTGAAAATCAACATTATTCATTCTTTGACAGAGTAAACTTAATGTTTGTCCCATCAGCCTCACCTCCAGTAAAAAAGATAACAGAAGGCTGGGCGCGGTGGCTCAAGCCTGTAATCCCAGCACTTTGGGAGGCCGAGGTGGGCGGATCATGAGGTCAGGAGATCGAGACCATCCTGGCTAACACGGTGAAACCCCGTCTCTACTAAAAATACAAAAAAATTAGCCGGGCGTGGTGGTGGGCACCTGTAGTCCCAGCTACTCGGGAGGCTGAGGCAGGAGAATGGCATGAACCCAGGAGGCAGAGATTGCAGTGAGCCGAGATCGTGCCACTGCACTCCAGCCTGGGTGACAGAGCAAGACTCTGTCTCCAAAAAAAGAAAACAACAAAAAAAAACCCAAAAAACAGAAAACCGATCTGCCAGTAGCCATAAAACATAAAATAAGTCCTGGCAGGCAAAAATTTTCATTTCTGTTTTTAGGAACTAAATCAGCTGTCCTATGAGCTAGAAACACACATGGAATCTTCAATTTTATTTTGACATTTTAATTTGCCTTATTTTTATTTTCATAAGCTTTATTTTAAAAACTTGTTTCTACAAGAAATTATTGTATTGTTTTCAAAAATTGTGACTTATGTTCATTATACAAATTCCAAACAGAGAAGAAGTCAAGGCAGACAAAACCTGATTTCTCCAAATTCAGCATTACTATTTCACATGCATCCTGACAACTCGCCCTGCATACATACAAAGAGATGGTTGGGTGGATGCATTTATAAAGAGAGAGGGAACTTTACTATGCAGGAGATATCTTTATATATTACCTTTATTTTTCCATGTGTATAATAGGAGAAAAACTGAAATAAAGCTTCATTAATCTCTAGGCTACAGATACCTGTTTCATAAACACCAGTGCACCAGTGACATTAGTTCTTAGCATATTCCTCTTAGGCAGTAGTTTTCAACCTTGACTGCACACTGGAATCAGCAGAGAATGCTTTAAAACCCAGTCTGCACCTAAGAGTGATTAAATCAGAATCTCACTGGATGGGACTCAGGTATTAGTATTCCTGAAATCTCTCAGATGATTCCAATGGGCAGCCAAGGATGTGAACACTGCTCTAATATTAATAAAAAGGTAATTATGAAAATATTACAGAGTTAAAAATCTGTATATCTTTTTATTTTTGAACTCCATCAGTTGACTTGGTGCTATGTCATAGGAGATTAACAATCTTAATTTTCCTCCCACTCTTCTCACTACCTTCTCATTTTGTAATATTTTTACTTTGTCAGGGTTTATAAGATTTATTGTGTGTGCCAGTGAAGTTGCCCCAGTCAGGGGAGTATCACCAGTGATGAGAGAGTATATTTTAGAACAATAAAACAGTGCCTGTGTTCATCTGTTCTGATGCATGCTGCTAATGAAGACATACTCAAGACTGGGTAATTTGTAAAGGAAAGAGGCTTAAATGACTCACAGTTCCACATGAGTGGTGAGGCCTCACAATCGTGGCTGAAGGCGCGTGAGGAGCAAAGTCGCACCTTACATGGCAGAGGCAAGGGAGAGCGTATACGGGAGAACTCCCCTTTATAAAACCATCAGATCTCATGAGACGTATTCACTATCATGAGAACAGCACGGGAAAGACCCACCATGATTCAATTACCTCCCACTGGGTTCTCCCCACAGCACATGAGAATTATGGGGGCTACAATTCAAGGTGAGATTTGGGTGGGGAGACAGCCAACTCATATCAGTGCACAGGTATAGAGAGTGTATGGAGAAAGAGTAAGGAATGGCAGTGGGTTATCCATGCAGGGAGAAATCCTGAACCCCAAACTCCCATGTGACTTCTTACTCTATAATCAATGAATTAATTATGTTTACTTTGGGAAAAAGAAAAATTGATTATCGACTGTATCTTAGATATCTTTTTAAACCATGATTTAATGATTGTAACCTATGGACGAAAGTGCTTCTTTCAGACAGATTGTTTTCAACTACTTATAGGCCAGAGATCCTCTTAAATCTCAGATGAGAGCTATGGGAATTCTCCTCAGGAAAACATAATGATGCCCTCAATGTACAGTGTCCTGAGTCAATTTGAAATGGTTCACAGACCTCAGGTCAAGAGGAAACCCTGCTTTTTAGATACTCTGCCTTACCTATTTTCTTCTCTGCTAATTCACTGATCAAACTACATTAGCAACAACGAAACCTTCCCAATGTAGGAATAGGTTTCTAATTGAGGAGGAAACGTAGGAACACATCCCAATGAATGCTACTTGAGAATGCATATCTTTTTAAATATGGATGGGCTACCCTGTTATCTCTGTTCTACATCGGGGGAACATTTTGTTAGTGTTGCTACCTTGTTCTCAACGCAAAAGATTCAAACATACACAGAACATTGCCGGATAGCCCAGGCAATTGGGACTACAATAAAACAAGTGAAGAGGCTTTTTCATAGGGACTAGAATACAACTTAGGGTCTTACATTAATCAGTTCTCATGCTGCTAATAAAGACCTACCCAAGACTGCATAATTTATAAAGAAAAAGACATTTAATGGACTCACAGTTCCACATGGCTGGGTAGGCCTCGCAATTATGGTGGAAGGTGAAAGGAGGGGCAAAGGCACTTCTTACCTGGTAGCAGGCAAGAGAGCTTGTGCAGGAGAACTCCCATTTATAAAACCATCAGACCTCGTGAGACTTATTCACTATCACGAGAACAGTATGGGGGAAACGGCCCCCATGAATCAATTATTTCAACCTGGCTCCACCCTTGACACGTGGGTATTATTACAGTTCAAGGTGAGATTTGGGTAGGGACATAGGAAAACCATATTAGATCTCAAGGCATTATGTCTACAAAAACAAAGATGGGCCACTTGAGGGAATGCCAGTTAGTCTAGGGTATTTTCAAAGCTGTGCAGGCCTTTCCTGGGCATTGGAAGAAACTCACTTTTCATGGGGTGACAGTACACAACCAAATCCTGGTGGGCAGAGGTCTTTGGTATCAGAATGCTGAAAGGCTTCCAACATTAATGCTACTGCCACTTCTTTTTCTTCTGTCTGATATAGTCCCTTCCATTCCCACCTTAAAGGCACTGGACAAGACTAGGAATTGACATATTTGGGCTCCATGGTAACTTGCAGACAATTGCCCTACCTTTTTTTTCTTTGAAGATTATGCCATGAATTGATACTGCATTCTTCCAACCTTAAGGACAGTATCTTACCTTGCTTTGTACCTTCAAAGCAGTCAGTCTTTCTCTTAATCATAACTATTAAACTCATCCTTCACACCCTCATAGCATTCTGGGGTCAATGTTCCTTTATTTTCTTAGATCCTTTGATCTCTGTTGTCTCTCTTCATGATGCAGTCCCAAGTGTGGCCACATCTTAGATCTCGTCATTATCAGAGACTGGCCCACTTAGAAGGTCTCAGAATGTGAAAATTCCCTCTCAGAGAATGACCTCCTTTCCATTTGTATTTTACACCCCATTACACATGCTAGACATTCTATTCATTTTCAGAGTAATTAAGTCTCAGTGGTTTAACACAACAGAAGCTCATTTCTCATTCACACAAATCCAGTATGGGTCAGCAGGGTCTCCATCTGGGATCCAGTCTCCTTCTACCTTGTAACATTGTTGTTTCAATCCATACATGGCTTCCAAAAACACTTCAGCAGTGGAAGATTGGGATGGAGAAGACACAGCAACCTTTTTCTGCCTTACACTGCAAGAGATGCACTTCGTTTCTGTTCCCAGTTTTTTGAAGTGAACAAATCACTTGGCCTCCAAAAAGCTGTCATGGAGAAATGCACTGAATCCAATGGATATTTGTTGGATGGTAACTGTCTCTGCTGCTCCCATTGTGCTTTCCAGTCTCCTGAGGCCTTCCCTACATGTCTCGTTTATTCTAGCTCCACTTAACTGCCTTATCAGCCAGGACCATGTGGCTAGTCATGACACAAAAATGTTAACTCTCATAAAAAAGCCAACAAAACTTTCCTCAGAAATGTCTCTGTCCTCGCCTTGTCAATCCCATGTTTTATATCCCCAGGCAACCTCCATTGTACTTTATCTCCTCTTCCTTTTATGATTTTCTAATTCTGGATACTGCCATAAAATCATGTTAATTTCACTCAAGATTAATTCTATGCAATTCCAGGAAGGTCACAATTCATCTCTTGTTGATTTCGTATTCATCTCTAGTTGACTTTATTCTGTGACCATTTAAACCTTTTCCACGTTTTTAAGGTTGCTGTCTAATCCATGTCTCCTCAATTGCAGCACATGGATTGGATTAATACTCAATGTTAATGAAAGGGTAAAAGGTCTGTGACTAACTTGATGAGAACTTCCTCAACTCTTTTATTCTCAACATTATCTGTATTTTCATCCATCTCATCTTCCTTTGTCCCTATCTTTTAAGAAACAGTCTTCTTTCCTTGCTTAAACCACATTCCTTCATTTGTTCTTTTAATTTGCGTATCTTAATCATATGGTGCCTTGTTCCATTAATAGTCACAATCTTGGGCCAGGCATGGTAGCTCACGCCTGTAGTCCAGGCACTTTGGGAGACCGAGGCGGGTTGATCACCTGAGGTCAGGAGTTGGAGACCAGCCTGGCCAACGTGGTGAAACCCTGTTTTTATTAAAAACACAAAAAATTAGCTGGACATGGTGGCAGGCACCTGTAATCTCAGCTACTCAGGAAGCTGAGGCCTGCAGGAGAATTGCTTGAACCTGGGAGGTGGAGGTTGCAGTGAGCCAAGATCACGCCACTGCACTCCAGCCTGGGCGACAGAGCAAGACTCTGTCCAAAAAAAAAAAAAAAAAAAAGCCACAATCTTATTTAAACCTTCCCTTTCCATGGACTTCTTAGCTATACACACACCAAATATTTGCTTGGTTCTGATTTTTTTTCCCTGATATCCCTTTAGGCTACAGCCTAGTTCTCACCTATTTTTTAGTATTAAATATCATAATGGAGAAGTTTGTATCTGGTACTTCTTGCAAAATAGCTTCATCTCCAAACAGCACCACCTCCTTTGTGTAAAAATTACACATTTAGATGGTTGTTAGTTGCTTCCTAATCACTGGATCCAACAATGTTTCATCATTCTTGATATCATTCAAACTTCAGCAAAGTGTAATCGTTTTTACCATTTAATAATTCCTTTTACCTAATTTTCATCACATTGTATGTGTAAATTTCTTCTTATGCTTTGATGATGAATTCTGTTTATAATTTTTAAAAATAATTGCCTCCCTCCTTTCTCCTACTAAAACTCAGAATCTATTTGTTTCAAATAGAATAAAACTTTACAGAGCCATTATCCATACTGAGCTGTATTTCATGGTATACCTCTTATAGAGGATACTACCTAACATATCTAATGCTTCACTGCCTGAAGCTAAATATAAATTCCTGCTCTTTCTGGTTTTTATTTCCCTGAAACATGTGGTCTCCAGCTAATTAGTAACAGTCTGAGGAAAATCCCACTATTGCATCCTGGATCTTGTGACCTTTGACACACAAGGGAAACTTTGAACCCATGATGTTTTGATGTTTGAAAACCAAATCCAAATAAAATAAAACCAAAGTGAAGAGCTATATCTTGAGGTTGTTTATCAGCTAAAAATTATTGGAGAGAGGTTTGTCATAGACCCAAAGTCAAGTCTATGTAGGTGAAAGGAAATAGAAAATTGGCTGTTGTGTTGAAATGTGCTAATTTGTATGATCTAAGACGAGCAAGTGGAAATATGGGTCCATTGTGACACTTTGCAGCTCCTAATAAGAGTGATATTGGCAACATCCAGCTCCTTGAGGATTTTATTTATTTCCAAGCACTCAATCTGAAATTCTGATTGCTATCAGCAGAATCTTTTGTGGAATGGCATTCTTCTTCATAATTCAAGATTTTGTCAGAATTTGTGCATCTGTGGATTCATTTCCATTAATATTATTCAAAACAGGTAGAATCTGTTTAATTTCCATTTTAAGGTGTTTAGGTTTAAGTTTCAGAAAATGCTATTTAATTATCGATTTGGTTAGTGCTTCTCTTGCTAGTGATTCCCCTACTCACTTTTTCTTCATCCTTGGAAATAGCTGTAATTCTTAGCTTCTATATGTATCATCTGTCCTCTCACCGCTGTCCTTTTCCTCCTTATTTTAGACAAGCTTATCAAGTTTGGTTTGAAATTATTGATTCAGAATGTTTGCATGTCCTTTCTGCTTTTAAAAGTCTACAATGCAGATTTTCATTTTGCTGTTGTACTTTTAGTTGCCATGCAATCCTTCCCTGTCTCTTCTGGATGTGTGTGTGTGTGTGTGTGTATGTGTGTGTGTGTGTGTGTGTGTATTGTTTGGATTTAGGCTCGTTGCCTTTATTGCTAATTCTTTTTTGTCTATTGATTTCACTTTATTTGTTAACAGCAGTCTGTCTGCTTACTTACGGATTTCAACTTTTGCCTTATAGAAGACAATTCTTGCATCCTATTGAGGATTTTCAGAAGCATATTTCTGTCTGACTTGAGTGTTTTTTTCTGAGACAAGGTCTCACTCTGTTACCCAGGCTGGAGTGCAGTGGCATGACCTCGGCTTACTGCAACCTCCATCTACTGGGTTCAGGTAATCCTCCCACCTCAGCCTCCCAAGTAGCTGGGACTAAAGGTGTGCACCACCATGCCCACCTAATTTTTATATATTTTGTAGAGATGGGGTCTTGCTATGTTGCCTGGGCTGGTCTCAAACTCTTGGGCTCAAGCAATCGGCCTGCTTTGGCCTCTCAAAGTCCTGGAATTACAGGTGTAAGCCACTGTACCTGTCATGTCCTTGGTTTATATGAGGTTTTTCTTTTATTGTATTCTGAAGTCCTTCTACCTTTGGGCTCCATTTAGTTGTTTTTCCTTTTGATTCTCACTTGTCCTTAAATACAGAGAAATACATCACTTAGTGTTTGCAGACTGACAGGATGTATAGAATGCTCTTGTTTCTACTCCCAAGATAGTAAAGAGCAAGCTCTCAGTTGAGGATCCTGTACATGGTAAACTTTCATCTGACACAGCTATGCTACACTGAGGTAAGAGATGCTCCTGTTGCCTGAGTCTATAGAACACATATCTTCATCTAATGACTTTGAAATAGACGTTTTCCAGATATATTGACTGTGTTTTAATTACGGATGCATTTTGTAGGGTATGATGACTAAGTCAACCACTGCTGTATGCACTCTCCATCCCTATTCTGAACACTTTCCCTCGGAAATAGAGTCCCAAACAGATGCAGTAGTGTAGCAGTTGGGAAGATGGGGAAGTGGAGGAGAGACACACAGATTTCATTTTATTTCAAAGAAATACTACCTTAAAGTAAAATAATGGTTGTCCAATTTTGAAATTTGTAGCCATTTTGCTTTTCTTAGGGAGTAGTTAAAATGGCATGAATATGATGTATGTATAGTCCCTCTTTTATTCAGGTAGGACTCGTCTTTTTCATGTGTAAACAGCCAGTTTTTCTTCCAATTCAATTTCATTCATCTTGTGTCTGATAAAATTTCTTTTCAATTTCAGCAAATTTTTGTCTAGTTATTTGGAGTTGTTACATTATTATGAATTTACTGCTTTATTGAAGGATGAGGTAAAAGGTCTTTTTTTTTTAAAGATATTATGACTGGGATGTTGGTAGAAACCATGCCAAGCTAAATAACTGTCATTTAGAAACTAAAGACCAATATGCTTTCAACCAAATGATAAGATTCTCTCTAAAAAGTAAATAAAGCCTGGCATGGTGGCTCACACCCATAAATCCCAGCACTTTGGGAGGCTGATGCCAGTGGATCACCTGAGGTCAGGAGTTTGAGACCAGCCTGACCAACATGGCGAAAACCCGTCTCTATTAAAAATACAAAAGTTAGCCAGGCATGGTGGTGGGTGCCTGTAATCCTAGCTACTTGGGAGGCTGAGGCAGGAGAATTGCTTGAACCCAGGAGGCGGATATTGCAGTGAGCCAAGATTGTGCCACTGCACTCCAGCCTGGGTGACAAGAGCAAAACTCCATCTCAAAAAAATAAAATAAGTTATGGTTTCAAATGGCAGAATCTCACTTTTTTTAATGGCCGAATTATACTCCATTCTGTATATGTACCACATTTTCTTTATCCATTCGTCTGTTGATGGACACTTGGGTTGCTTCCAAATCTTGGTTATTGTGAATAGTGCTGCAATAAATGTGGGAATGAACATATCTCTTCATTAGACTGATTTTCTGTCTTTTTGGTATATACCTAGTTTCTACTAAGAGAGCTACTCATTAGAATTATTAGAATATTAGCCGGGTGCGGTGGCTCACACCTGTAATGCCAGCACTTTGAGAGGCCGAGGCAGGCAGATCATTTGCGGCCAGGAGTTTGAGACCAGCCTGGCTAACATAGTGAAACCCCACCTCTACCAAAAAGACAAAAATTAGCCAGGGGTGGTGATGCATGCCTGTACTCCCAGTTACCCAGGAGGCTGAGGGCAGGAGAATCTCTTGAACTTGGAGGTGGAGGTTGCAGTGAGCTGAGATTGTGCCATTACACTCCAGCCTGGGTGACAGAGTGAGACTCCGTCTCAAAAAAAAAAAAAAAAAAAAAAAAAAAGCTGAATGGAAGCTCCAGAGATCATTAAATCTATCTCCCAGATTTCTGAAACAACTCTATCTAAATTGCCCTATGTATCTCTCTATAGACATGAGGACTCCAAAGGGACAGACTCCCTCCCAGGTGACTGCCCCATTTCCCAAGTCCCAGTTCTTTCCGGGACTTGGTTTTAGGTCTAAAATCTGTGGTCAGATAGGTGATGCCTGTGATCTCTGGAGTAGCCTCTGTGGATCCTTAGGCAAGGAGACTGTCCCCACCAATACCACCAAGCCTAGAGGCAGGTGAAGGTGTTAACCTTCTTGCTCCACTGCTGGCAGGCTTCCAGCTCTGTCAATCTTCTGGTATTTCAATGCCCTGGATCCCAGGCAGCTTGTTATAAGGGCTGGACTTATAACTGCACCTGACCAAGGGCTGGACCTTTCTGTGGGGTCCTCCTGGGAAAGGCCTTCAGGGTGGCTTTAGGAACATGAAGGACTTGCTCACAGGATCTCAGTCCTCATCCCAGTCTAACCATGGGTCTGAGAACCAGACCCTGAAAAAATGTCTAACTACAGAGATTTTATTTTCCCTAAAAAGAATTTTGTACTTTGATAACTGTGACTATCCATTGACCCCCCAACACACAAATTTTAAAGTAAAATTTCAATGACCTGTGATAAGATAGGCTATATTAGTAGTAGGAGCAGAGACTTTTCTATCTCTTTATCAGTGTGGTGTATGTTTATGTATGTTTTTCTTTCATAACTGAAGATTTTTTATAGTTCATTTAGACCAATTCTGCTTGCTTGCTTTCCCAGAGGGAGAAATGATTTAGTCTGGATTAGTAGCATAAAACTTGATTTTCTTATGTTTATGTGAGCCTCCTGGAGTTATAGGAAGAGGTGGTGATGTGCTGAGATTGGTAATGATTGGTGAAAGCTGTTCTGCAGGCGAGTCAAACTGGGATATTCATTTCTAAGACCGAGTATAGGTATAGAACACTAAGTATCAATGTTTTCTTGTGAGGAATTTGAGGAAGCACCCACGTTTCAGGTGAGGTGAGAGATGTCTTGTAGAGACCCATCACTGGGTCAGGAAGAGCCAGCACCTTCTAAGCACCAATCAAGCAGCTCATTTGCAGACAAGAGCAGCTCATGTGTGACCTGTGGAGTTGGCCTAATTCTGTCCAGAGCTCTGCTTCTTGAAAAAAGGAGGGTGCCTCTCAATACCCTTGCCAGGTCTGGCAGGGGCTACTGGAATGCTGCAGATGAGATTGCTGGCAAAAGCGGTCCTCAGCTCATTCTCCTGTGACAAGAGCAAGTGGGGGGATGGATGCAGAATGAACTTGGCCCTGAGTCACGCTGACTTTATAGAGGCTATAAATCTTCTCTTTCTGTTTTTAGAAGCCAGGCCATTACTTGTTCTTTCTGCATCTGCTATCTACTTCACTGCTGGTGATTTTGAGAGCAGTGTCTGAAGTCTTCTTTCATCCTAAATTGATACGATGAAGCTTGGTAAATAAAATGTAATGAGAAAATATAATCATTCACCTGGACATTAAATACTGCTTTTTGTATTCCTTGGTCTTTGAAAGTTCTAGTTAGCAAAGGTCTCAAGAAATCTCATAGGAGATAGCCCAAATATAAACAAACAAAAACAAATGAATAAATTCATGTCATTCCAATAGTTAGACTAGTTTGATATTCAGCATGTTTTACCTGTATGTTTAAAATATTGTTTTTAATTGTATATTTAATTGACAAATTTACTTATGTGGGTATATGTATGTGTATTTGTATATTAATGGATTCACTGTATCCTTAATATCTTTCTGTCTCCATCCCCATGTACATTTTAAATTTAAGGCTGAACTCTCCTTCTAATTAACCTCATTAACATCTCTTTCAACCCTTTCACAATTAATATCACTGTGCATAGGCCAACTACATTAGAAATTGAAAGAATATAGCAGATATTGTTGGTTAAATACAACCACCATCTCCTTTTTTACTCCTTACAAGCAAAATTAATTCCATTTTTCTCATCTGCTCTGATTAAGAAATGATGTGTACAATTGTGGTCCATGTGAAGTGTGAGGAAGTGTGCTAAGGAGTTTCTAGGAAGGATGTGTGGCTAAGTAAGAGAAGGCATCACAAAAGAAGCCTCGCCTGCCCCTGCTGGTTATTGCTGTGTCTGCTTGTGATGCCTGGACCCTTAGCAACTGTGTTGCAGTGCTAAAGGGGACAAGCCAAGGACACCACCAGTAGGGTGAGGATGGCAGAGCAGAAAGAGGGAAGTGATCAGTCTTTGACATCTTTGATCCACTGAATTATTCAGTCCTGGATCTGCCCTACCTGAGACTTATTGACACATAAAATAACAAGGCTCATTGGCTTATCACTTAACCATTTTAATGTGAAGTTTTATAAGTTTGACAACATTCTAATTGAACTGAAGAACAAAGCTTACTTGTTAAGCCCTTAATGTGTGTGTGCATTCAAGTTCTAACAGGATTTAAAGTACAAAATGATTGGGGCAGCCCCTGAAAGCCAGGAAGTGTGAACATTGGACTTGCATTCAAACCTCAATCCTGAAAATATTTGTCTGGATTGTTTCAATCAACTGTAGGTGATTCAGTTGTGTCATTTGTGGGTACAGGATACTAATCATGTCTATCCTCTTCCACTTAAGTTGTAGTCACTACATTGAGCATATTAGTTCAAGAAGAAAATAACTGAATTTCCTCTTTCTGTTCAAATGCACACTGTGGGTATCACACTTTTCTTCTCCTTAAATGGAATATCAGGCATATCCTAAGAGGTGCATGTGTGTTTCTGAGAAAATGAAAATTTTTCTAGTTATTTTTTCATAAAAAGTGCATCACTTGGCAACTAAAATATAACATCCTGTGTTATAATCACAAACCCTTTGGCCCAAAATAGCTTATGGGGCTGGTATCACATAGGTGAAGAAATATGATGATGCTCTTTATGTAGAACACTGCTGGGATTTTGGACTAACATGTACCCAAGACTGGGACTAGGAAGAGAAGCAGCTCTTCTACTTAGCCACTGTGCAGCAAAGCAGGTTTCTGCTGCTATCCAAGAAAACTAGGGAGCTCAAGCTAAATCATGCACTTTCATTTGCATGGGTATTTGAAAAGTGGGAGTACGTTTATGTGCGTTAGTCTTTGCAATCGGTGGGGCTCGCTCTTGGGATTTCTGCAGTACTGATCTTGTGCTGTGTGTAAGACAAGGTACCAGGTGAATGACTTTTGCCACACATTGTGATATGATTTGGTTGTGTCCCCACCCAAATCTCATCTTGAATTGTAGCTCCCATAATTCCCACGTGTTGTGGGAGGGACCTGGTGGGAGATAATTGAATCATGGGGCCGGTTCCCCCATACTGTTCTTGTGGTAGTGAATAAGTCTCATGAGAGCTGATAGTTTTATAAGGAGAAACCCCTTTCACTTCGTTCTCTTCTCATTCTCTCTTTGCTTGCTGCCATGATTTTGAGGCCTCCCCAGCCACGTGGAACTGTGAGTCCATTAAACCTATTTTTCTTTATAAATTACCCAGTCTTGGGTATGTCTTTATCAGCAGCGTGAAAACAGACTAATATACATTGTTAGTTGGAATTCACTATGGTAACCCACAGAGGCCCTAATAGTACCCAGGAGTTTGTATCTAGTTTCCCCAGAATAGGCGAAGTCACCCACCACAGTTAATGTGCCTTCCTGACTGCACCTCAGAGTTTAAGTCACCTGTGGGCAAAAGGAATGGTTGCTACTCAAGAGACTATGAAAGTGACTGAAACTGAGGGTGAATAAGGCATTTTAGTGAAGACCTAAATCCAATTTGGTTTTACTTTTTCTTGCTTTTACTCTGCTCTTGAAAAATAGTCATAACTGCACAGCTCATCTAGGAGGTCTACATAACAATAAAGGGTAAAAGACATTTGGGAATGTAGGAATCATTAAATTATTTCTCAAGTGTCATAAACTGCATTCTTTTACCGTAATGCTGTTCAAGGGGAAGTAATCAAATTGTGTCACATTTTCCATGGATGCTGCCATCAAGGTGTGAAATACTGCCTCCCTGGTGACTGGATGGAATTGGGGTTCAAGGTGAGGTGGCCAGTATCCAAGACACCTGCCCCCACTTGAGCTGGATGCACATAAACTATGACTCACTGACACTTTCTAGTAATCATTAATCTCTTATGTGCCTTTTCTTCCTTACATTTTGGACAAATTACTTTTTAAAGAGATGGAAGGAGCTGTTATCCATAGAAGTAACTTGGAGTGATATCAATAACTTCATAAGGGAGTGATAACCATATTTGAATGTAAAAATGGTTACACATAGCTCAAATGCTGCAGAGAGTTAATTGTGAATGTTTTGAACCTATGTCCAACTATCACACTCTTTTCAAAAGGCACAAAATGATGAAAACCATACAGTATTACTAAAGACGAGGACACAATACAAACACAAAGGTACAAAGCATCTTTCGTAGTAGGTTTCTTTTACTCAGCTTATTATGCTTATTTCATTTCATATAGTTGTGTTGTATTACCATTTGTCATCCCTGGAAAACAGAACTTTTTCTGCAGAGATCCCTCTTTCTTCAATTCCATATTCTCAGAATTCAGCACAGCATTTAACAAATAAATAAAAACAAGATTATAAGTAAATTGGCTGGGCATGGTGGTTGACACTGATAATCCCAGCACTTTGGGAGGCTGAGATGGGAGGATCACCTGAGTCCAGTTTGAAACAAGCTTGGGAAACATAATGAGACCCCCATCTCTTCAAAATAAACAAAATTAGCTGGGCGTACAGCTACCACATGGTTCCAACTACTTGGGAGGCTGAGGTGGGAGGATCACCTGGGACCCAGAAATCAAGGCTGCAGGGAACTGTGATTGTGTCACTGCACTCTAGCTTGGGTGACAGTAAGATCCCATCTCTAAAAACAAGCCAAAATAAAATAAAATTATAAGCAAATAAAATAAGAACTAATATCACTATAGGGACCACAAATACTAACTTGAGAAGACACTTTTATTTTTCTTTGGGGCAATTTTTAAGAGTTTTTTTTATCATTAGATTGCATCCATGAAACATTCTAAGAGAGGTCTATTCTGACAATATAGAACATTGAGAGGATATGTAAATTATGTAAATGAGTTATTTAAATTTGTGTTTAATTTGTGTTCTTCATTGTCTGGGTTAAATGTCTTATGTGTTGTTTATTTGGTGTTTCTGCTTGTTTTCCTTTTAAATGCATTTTGTATGCTTCTAATGAAAAATAACATAATTGAATAAAACTGAACATACATAATTATTTTAAAAGCATTTATTAAGATAATGATATGGTAGTGATAAGAAATAAGAACTCTATTGATGAGAAAGTGAAAGTCAATAGAAATAAGTGTGGTTTAGTTCTTAGCCAAGCCCTTTCTATTTGGCTGAAGATTTTGTGTTGAGCTGTGCCTCATTTTAAAAAAATTTCATTTAAAATATGTATTTTCAAGAGACAATGGATTTGAAACCTAAGTTATTATCGTCACTAACACACGAAATAGCTTTAGAGTTCCCAAAGTCTTTGCAGTTCCACCCGCTTGTATGGGCTTTACAATAGCCATGCAACAGAATAGGACTGGCGTTCCCTCCATATAAGCAGTAAATGTAAAGTCAGAAGTCAAACCCTACACTTTAGCTAAATTTACAAAATATTTTCACTTTCTCTTCAGGAGTTGTCATGTTTCTTGCAAATGCTCTTTCTACTTTTTTAAAAACATACATTTATTATGGAATTTCTTGAAATATCAAGACCCCTTAAATGGCTTCTGAATCAGAGTTGATTTGCTGTGATTTTTGAAGACTGAGACTACTGCATTAAAAAAAAAAAAAGTTGTATCAACTCTTAAAAGGTCCAGCTACCAAAAGAAAGAACATTTCAGCCTTTTGCTTTATGGTTACCAGCTAAAATATAGAATAATAGAATCCAATATATTTTTGAAGTCACTAATATTCAATAAATTATGCCACTGAGTTTAGATATACAAAACCCAGAAGGTAGAAAGGGCATTGCTTATGTCTCTTGTCCTGTCATTGATTCGGGGCTTTTTAAAGATAATAGTCACCACTAAAAAGGAATGCAAAGTAAATGTTTATACTTCTATGTTTTCTAGAACATAGAAGTTTTGGGAATATATTTCATACTCATAAAAAATGTAAATAACTAGGCAGAGATGAGTTGCCATTCTTCTTTAAAATTCTTTATGTAAAAGTGGATTTGTATGGATAAAGGCCAGTTTGGTGGCAGCAAGATATCATTGAACTAGGAGTCGCCAGAGAACACAGCATAATTTATGTTTTTATCCATGCATGAGGAACTGGGAAAGTTGTTGGTTCCAAACTGTAACTGGGAAATGCAAGAAATATAATGTCAGGATAGAGAGGAGTAAATTGACAAGATTAAACATTTTCTGTTCTATAAGGTTTACTATGGCATATGGATAGTAATGTACATTGCAGAGCAATGTAAATGAATTCAGCATAATGTAAGGTTTACAGGTGGCAGCTATGGATCAGGAGGCCTTGGTTTGAATTGTGGTTCCGTGACTCAGTTTGTTTGAATGCTGGTAAGTTGCCTAAACCTTTTTGAAGCCTGAATTTACTCATTTGATAAATGGAGATAGAGTCTGAGGAAGAAATGCAAGGCTTGTAAAATTTTGGGTACAATAAATAATAGCTATTATTGTTGTTATTATTAATGTGAATACCTAGGTACTTGGGTATCAAATATGACACATTACATTTCCCTGATGGGAAATCAATGTCGATATAGGAAGTAATCATTACCCTTTTATCACTTCTATACTTTGTACTTCCATTTCACTCTAAACAAAAAACCACCATCTGCCCTTTTAGCTCAATCTAAATGTAATGCATGTTAAAGATCCCATGGTAAGTGAGATAAGTAAGTACTGATTTAGAGCAATCAGTAAAACTCTACCAGGTAGTAAAACCACAGCCTAGTTTCAATGGGTATCACTTGTCTAATAATTGGCCTTCAAAACCATTTGTAACTTAATCTTGAATTCCACCAGATGTTATATGTGATGATATAACATTTTTTTCTTTAAAATTAAGTATAGCCCACGTACTCGGGATGTACTGTGTTTCCCTTTGCCTTCCCTAATCATAACAAGCCTGTGGGATATGCAATGATAGCATAATCGAGGTTGCCCAGATGGTCTGAAATCCGTTACTCAGCATTAATTGTGGAAAAAAAAAAAACACTATCGACTTTCAAAAAGTGGAAACTCCTTTCCAAAGCTAAGCAAAAAGTAAAGGAGCACAAATCATTTTACTAGTTGAGAGAAGAGAAGAATGTGGCTTACCGGTCTTAGGAAACACAGTAGCAAGAACAAACACTGAAGTGCAAAGATGTATCTCATTTTCATATCTGCACAATTAAACTCGAGAACTTTTTGTATAGAATGCTCACATGTTATACTTTGATTCAAAATGAGTTTTATTTTTGCTCCAAATCCTTCTCTTTTTGCATTGTTTTAGGTCCACTTGCCTTATATACCTGTCATCAATTTTAGGGTATCTTTGCCAATATTAATCCATCCTAAAGCCCAATATTATAGTCTATTCTTAACACAGCAGTCAGCACGAACGTGCCAAAACTTCAGTGATATGATGCCACCGATGTGCTCAAACCCTTGGAGACTCCCCGTCTCCTTGATTGCAAAAGCTCAATGCCTGGTAACGTCTTCATCCCCTGGTCCCTGGGTGGTGTCTTATCTTGCACCCTCCAGGATTCCCTCACTCCACTCCAGCTGCTTTATCAACCCCCACACATGCTCGTGGTTTTTGCCCTTGCTCCTCCGTCTCCCTGGAATATATTTCTCTGGGATACTTGCTTTGCCCAACCTTCCACCCCTTTATCTTTTCAGTGAGGACAACTGTGAATACCCCATAGGAAAATGCAAACCATTCTCCAACACTTCCTACTTCTATAGTTAGCTTTATTTTTCCACATATCACTTATCACTCTAACATATTATTGTATATACGTATTGTATTATATATACAATAATATACAATAATACATATTGTAATACATATTGTATTATATATACAATAATATATAATAATACATAGTGTATCATATATACAATACATATTACATATAATATGTATATATACCATATATAATATACATATGTATAATATATATGATATATATACATATTATATATACCATTATATAATAGGTATTATACAAAACAAAAATATGTATATATACATATTCTATATGTTTTGTATAATACCTATTATTATACAATATGTTTTGTATAATGCCTATTATATAATGTATAATATGTATACATATATAATATGTATATATACATATTCTATACAATATGTGTAATATATGGTATGTAGTACATATTGTATGTTGTATATATTTAACATACTATATATTACATATAACATATATTGTATATAACATTATATATTGACAATAAAACATACAATATATTATATAATATGTATAACAAAATATTATATTGTATGTCATATTAATATAATTACCATAATTATATTGTATAATTTATAATTATAATTATATTAATAATATATCACAATATATTAATGTAATGTATTATTAAATATTGTATGTTATTCATTTCATATATTGTATGTTTTAAAAAATTTATTGTCAATGTTCCCTACTGGAATCAAAGTGCCAACATGGCCAGGATTTTTATGCTTTTCTCACCACCTAAAATAGCTCATAGAAGACACTTAATACATATCTGCAGATCTACTTGATTAAGTAGTCACTTGTTCAGCCAACAAGTTTCAGGGAAAGTTGTTTTCCTCCAAGTTTCCTATGAATAGGAACAATGGGAGTGATCCTTTAGGCCTGTGATAAATAGAAGTAGTGTCTACTCCCAGAGGTTTGGGGTTAAGGAGCCAATGCTTCCCTCCAATCTGAAAGACTTATGTGGATGGTGTTGATTATGGATTAATGATCTTGTAGCTTTGTGACTGCTCATTGTTGCTGAGAAAGTAAGTAAAATTTACTGAATAGGATACTCTGTTTCCTGCTAAAGTTTAATTTTCTTCTGTCCCGTGTTATCCTCATTTTATTTTGTGCAGAAAGTTTATGCTAATCATGCTTGGAATGAAAGAGGCTAGCTAGAGATGCTCTTAGATTGCCCTGCAAATGGAATTAGTCTCCTTTCTCACTCTTAACACTTATTCCCCTATTTTGAAGACAGGGCCTGGAATTCAATAAGATCTCAAGAAATCCATTGAAAGGTAGGCAGGAATAATACTCGAAGTCTCAGAGTCCAGACACTGTCAGGCCCACATGAAGAGGAGGAAGAATGGGGAAGTGTCATTTGAGGTACTTTGTCTATGCTTGGAAGACTGTCGGGAAGCTCCTGATGAATGAAATGCTAGACTTGAGTGTGCTGCATTTCATCCCCTGACCACGCTGCAAAACAGTGCCACATCTGCGACTGATGGGAAGCAGATGTTTAACTTTGCAGGGAGAAACCTTTCTGAAATATGGAACTGGGGACTCAGATGCCCTTTCTCTTTTGTTCCTCCTCAAAAACAAATCAAGGAGGGAAAATTACACCCAAGTAATGACCTGCAAGAGGACTTAACTACAACAGGTTGAAACCGATCCCATATTTTAAGGATTTGTGTAATTTTAAAAAGGGGGGAAAAAAGTAATATACTTTAAAGTTAAGTTCTGCCAATTGGACAGTTTTGGAAATTTTTTTAATGTCAAGTTCCATTACTGCTGTTTCATGTTTCTTTGTCTCTGTCTCCTCATGTTAATTGTTACTGTCACTCAGATTCCCTGAACTACCTCTTCTTTTTTTTTTTTTTTTTTGTATTTTTGCTATAGCTTTTCAAGTTGCTTGTTCACCTTTTCTTTTTTTACTACAAACCATACCATGCTCTACAACTGATTAATAATTTAAATTCCCTGAATCTTAGCTCTGATCATGCTGTTCTATTCCTCATAAACTCTCAGAGGCTCCCAGTTAGCTACTGGGTAAAGTCTCTGTCCTGCAGCCTTGAATTTAAGTCCTTAGTCATTTAGACCCAACATGTGGCAGCTATCTCCAAATTCATTCTCAATACTCCAGTTAAACGTAAATACATTTTACCACTATGGTTTTTTTTTTTTTTTGGTGTTTTGGTATTTTTGCACACTTTGGTGTCTTTTTTATGTGCTTTTGGTCACAATTGTCACCACATCTTATGAACCTTCTGTGTGTTAGTTTGCTAGGGCTGTCATAACAAAATACCACAGACTTCATGGCTTCAACAACAGACATTTGTGTTCTGGAGGCTGGAAGTTGAAAATCAAGGTGCCAGAAGGTCTGGTTGTCCCTGGGCCCCTCTCCTGAGCTTGCAGGTGCCCCCCTTGACTCTGAGTTCTCACATGGTCTTTTCTCTTTTTGTGGGCAATCCTTATGTCTCTCTCTTTTCTTATAAGGACACCAGTCATGCTGGATTAGGACCCCACTCTAACGGCCTCTTTGTAACTTAGTCACCTTGGTAAAGACCTTATTTGCAAATTTGGTTACATTCTGAGGTACTGGGGATGGAGACTTCAATATACGAATTTTGGGGAGAGACAGTTCAGTTGGCAACAATCCTTCTCATCTCTGTGCTTCCAAATCCCACCTCTCAAGAACAAAATTTCCTCCATTTTTCAAAGCTGATTTATGTTTAGATTGTCTTATTGATGAAACTCTCGCATAGATTTTTCTTTCAACTGAATTTCTTGGTCTTGATGTAATGCATCTCGGTCTAATGAACAGGCAGATCCTTCAGATGTGGAGGGAAGAGACTCAGAACTGGGCTAAAAATATCAGCTCTGTCACATAAATATATGTAAACATGGCCAGTTACCTGCCTTCTTTGAGTTATCCTTTCCATTTTGTAAAAAGCAGCTAATAATACTGTCTTAGTTCACTGGTTATGAGGATTAGAAAGGAAATGAACTTCTTGACGTTCTCTGCCTAGCACATAATAAGTGCTCAGTGAATATGGGAGGGAGCTATTACTATTGCTATTATTATTATTATGTTCATATAATGAGAACACTTAAATTCAAGATTGAAATTTATCTTACATTTAACATTTAAGATATAATTTTTTAATAAATTGAATATTTGTCTATATAACTATATCATGTAATTTTGCAAATCAATTATGAAGACTGTACAGTCTTGGAGTGGTAGAACTTATTTATAATTGAGGCTCAGGATGTTACACAATTTGAAAAGGTAATGTAATTTAAAACTCACTTTGGAGTTGTGTGGCTGAAGGATTTTTAATCCAGAAAAAATTTTGCACCATAAATTAAAATATTTAGTAAATTGTATTTCTTAGCAACACGATAATTGTTATGATTGATACTGATATTATAGGCATCACTATATATTATTTTATTTAGGGGTCACAGTAAGTAAGCAGTATTTCACAGGTTATCTACACATGGAAATCAAGGCTCAGTGTGGTTAACTACCTGCCCATGGTCACAGAGTGATAGGTCTAACAGACGTCTCTCTGATTCCTTATTGGTCTTCACCCAAACCTACACTGAACTCCTGATCTGGAATCATATCTGCCCAATTGCAAGATGGCATCTCAGTCAGAGGCTATTTGAACTACTCCATCCTATAACGTATCTTTGATTTTTTTTTTGAGGGTCTGGCTCTGTTGCCCAGGCTGGAGTGCAGTGGCATGATCTTGGCTCACTGCAACATCTGCCTCCTGGGCTGGAGAGATCCTCCTAAAGTAACAATTGTTTCCCATTTTATAGATGATGAAACTGAGAGACTCACAGATTGTCACTTAAGTTTACACAAATAAGTAACTGAGCCAGGATGAGAACCCACTCTGCCTGAATTCAGATTCCATCTTCTTTTACTACACTACCTCACAAAATAAAACTTGTTTCTGTAGTCATGGGCTGAATGGGTCTTCTTAAAGCCTCTAATATAATAATACGTACTGTGAGTCTCAAGGAGGAAGCTACAGTAAGCATTGCTTCCTGAAAATATTTGCTAGTATTATTTCCCTAGGAGCATATTTTAGGAATTCTGTTACTAGGAATACACTGAAAATTGCTATTTTTAGGCATAGATACTGTTTTGGAGTGGCGATGTATTATTAATATCTGATTTTATAGTCTCCTTTTCTTTCAAACTGTTTATGGCATGTAATTTATCAAGTCATTTGCATGTCTTTTAACATATCAATATGTGGTGAAGTCTTTCATTTTTCCCCACTGGAAAATGGCTGAGATATCAAACCAAAATGTTTTTCTTTTTAGACAGTATTACCCTATGCTTAAAACTTAAAAGTTTCCATGCTGATCTGTTCTATGCTATGCTAATAGTATTCCATGCTAAAAATGTAAAAATTTTCTTTTAAGGCAGTATGCTATGTTTGGCTTAAAAATACCTAAGGTGCACTGATAAAGATTTTTATAGATACAAAGTTTAGTATGAGTTCGTAGGCAGTAAACATTCTTGTTTCATAATTTTTTCTTTACCTGTTGGATTTGAAGGTACACTTCTCATGGTCCTCAATTTGATGGTGAGAGTATATTCAAAAATTTTCCAGATTTTATATTTCAATGGCATCTAGGAAGTTCTGAAATATTTATTGTGTACAGAATATTATAGAAAGTCTAAGGGATATTAGAGTAAGTATGATTACTATTCTAAGAATCTCATAGCCTGGTATTTTATATACATATAATTTTCTGTAAGAAATATCAAACAAGATTAGGTTAAACATGACAAGAAAGAGCCGGCAACAACCTCTCATCTCAGCACTGACTATTCAGCAGTCTAACTCTCCCTGACAGAAGGTGGTCTAACATACCACCTAGGAAAGCCAAGGGTATGTTTCTCTACAAGAAAAGCCTCAGAGGATAATAAAGTCTTGAACCAACATCTCCAAACGAATGCATTTTTCAAGACATGCTAAGATTGGCAAAGTATGGGCTTCCCTGGCACTGGTGTTTATATTGCATGGCACATAGCTGTCTCAGTTCTACATGACTTAAAGTCCTAAACTGTTATGGTGGAAAAGAAATTTTCAACATTCTTTTTTCCAAATCCCACACATTAAAAAAAGCACAGATTCAAGACACATACACCCTGCTGGGAATCTATCCCCTATGTGTGGGCACTGACCGCTCCTTTTGGAATTCGCTTGTGTGTAGGAAGCATGCAGTATATTAGTTTTTGGAAACTTGATACCAGCAATGGACAGGTAAAGAAACACCAGCCAAGTTAACTTTTTAAAGAAGTTACTTTGTGGATGTTTCGGAAAAGTAACGGGTGTTTTGAAACTGAATTTCAAGTACTTGGAATTAGAGTAAGCCTTGTCCTGTTTGGTCTCTCTTACCCTCATGCCTCAAGAAGCTCATAAGCATGGCTATAAATCTTAGAATGAAATAAGCACAGAATTCTAATCCCCTTTGTAAAATTCAAAAAAGAGAATTTTGTGTGTGTGCTGTCTGTCTCTGTCTCTCTGTGTGTTAACCTTATTTGTTGTTAGAATAGCCAATGTAAGATCAGAATATCTGCATTCAAATTTCTGATTTACTGTACAACCTTAGAGAAATTACTTATGCCGTACATACCTATGTTTCTCTATTTGTAAAACAGGAGCGAAAATGCCTATCATGACCTGTGTTATAGACAGTGGAACACAGAATCAAAATGGCATATTTGAGACAACAGTATAATAATTTTATAGAAATCTTATGAATGAATTAAAAGTATATTCATGGACAAGAAGTGGAAAGAACTACAGTGAGGGAAATGTGAACTTTTAGAGTGATAAAATGTGAGTGAGTTTCACTTCTCTTTACAATAGTCAATGTAGACTTTTATTCTGTTTGGAACATATAAATAATTACTAGGGAATTCAACTTTCAGCAAGGCTAAGCAGCTCATATCAGACCTACCCTCTTATAGGTAACAACGAGGAATTCTTGACAATATACAAAATGTAAATACATGAAGGGAATACTAGTGACCAAAAGCAGGCAAATTGTAAAAGGCAGAGTTTATATATATTTTTTTGAGACGGAGTTTTGCTCTTGTTGCCCAGGCTGTAGTGCAGTGGTGCAATCTTGGCCCACTGCAACCTCTGCCTCCCAGGTTCAAGCGATTCTCCTGCCTCAGCCTGCTGAATAGCTGGGATTACAGGCGTCTGCTACCACGCCCAGCTAATTTTTGTATTTTTAGTAGAGATGGGGTTTCACCATGTTGGCCAGGCTGGTCTTGAACTCCTGACCTCGTGATCCGCCTGCCTCAGCCTCCCAAAGTGCTGGGATTACAGGCGTGAGCCATCGCGCCTGGCCAGAAGTTGATATTTGAAAGATGATGACAGCATATAGGGTTAGTTTCTTATTTTTACGAGTTTTTAGGCTGAGGGCAGACTCCAATCTGTAACGTAGGAGTAACTGAAGTTCAGATACACACCTCTCAGTCATATTGGCTCAAAAAGCCATCTAGGAAAGCCAGAGGAAAGGGTCTGGGTGGTCACAACATCTAGAAAGTGGGAGAGAGAATCCTAGAAAGGGAAAACTTTAATTTTTGTATTTAAACTCTTCCCACATTTCTAACTGATCCCTGAACCACACATACTCAAGGAAGACCCCAAGTAGCTTAGCTAAAGCTGGAAAGAAAAACAAGAATCCTAGAATTCAATTTGAAGTTTGAATTTAGTCAAGTAATACCTGCTTAAGAAATAAAATTACCCTGGCTTGGTCTGTGCCTAGTCCCAAAAGGAGCTTAGTATGTTACAGCCAGTAAGGAGTTGAAGGGAGAAGGAGAAAAGAACCCATTCTGTCCTACATTGTTTTGCTATAATAAATAATGCTTACACACACACACATAAATTCAATCATTATTGTACCCTGAATATATATATTCAGGGCACAAACCAAAATTACTTTACATATATATAAATATTTTCAGGGCAGAAACCAAAACTACTTTATATATGAAGAAAAAAATGTATACGATTCCCAAGTGGTGGTGGGAAGGTAATTAATTAATTAATGGAGACTGATCTCAAGATGACCCAGAACTGAAAATAATCAGGCAAGACTTTTAAAGCAGCTACTATACTTATGATCAAGGACTTAAAGGGAAACATGGTCATAATAAATGAGAAGATAGCAAACATAAAAGAATAATTATTCCAAGTCAAAAGCCTAGATAAAGATAAAATATTGGCAATAGAGAAAAACTGGGAGCAAATTTCACATTTCTTCATCAAGCTTATTAGCAACATTATATTTTAACATATATTTGGGAATGTTTCTACAAGGCTGGTGCTCAACTAATGTGTAATATCTATTGTCAAAAATATGTAGCCATAGAGAAAGAAAGAGTAAAGTGATACAACAAAGTTAGAAGAGGTAATACTATTAATAATAAAAAGGTAAGCCTTTATTTAATGTTTTCTACATTGCATATCCCATGCTAAGTACTTATCCAATTATTCATTATCCAATTTAACATCCCAGTGTTCTATTGTTGTTCTCAGAATACAGATTAGAAAACTGAGGTTTAGAAAATTTAGATGTCTCTCCCACGGTCCCATAGCCAGGAGGAAGTTGGTTCTTTCAGCCTTCACTCTCCAATGCAGCAGCCTGGTCAAAAAACAAACCAGAAATCTTAAGGAGAAGGAACAGTTCTCACTTGTTTATAGGATTGTGCTGACTGATTATGTCTACAAAGGTGAAGGAGACTGGGGAGAATATGATGACAAAGTATTGAATAAATCCAGCTTTTAAAGAAATGGCTTCTCTACCTAAGGCTTTTGGTATAATTGTATCTAATAGAACTAAAAATCTGTCATTTCATCGTTAGAGACAAAAATGAAAAGCAAATATCCCTGAGAGAGAAAACCATCTGATTTTAAATAATTTGAAGGTATAAAGCTATCTACTTTCATTCCTGGATGAGACTGTGTTAATAACAATTGTTTATTGAGAGTATATTCTAGACCAGGCACATTGCTAGGTAATTTATAAATACATGATGTATTTCACTCATCATAACCCTATGGAATATGCACTATTATCCTAGCTTACATAAATAAAAACTGAGGCTTAATGAGGTTAAGTCACTTGTCTAATATCATGGTTTGAAAATGGCAGAAGTGAATTAAAAAGTGAGCCTGATGGACTCCCAATTCTGTATTCTCAGATTTCACCAACTGCAGAGTATGCTGATGTCTAAATTTAAAGGCAGAGAAGATGTAGAGAGAAGGAAGCTAGAATGTTGAAAAGGGAGATGATGACACTGCAGACAAATTTTCTCTCTGATAACATTTTCTGAGGCTGTGCTGTGAGTGATGTAACCTCATATATGAAGGGCCCAGAAGAGAAAAAGATGTAGAAAGACTTTAACAGTGATATGACTGATTAGTGGAAACCTTCTCCCAACTTCCACATCCAGTCATTCATGAATTCCTTCTAATTCTTTCTCCTTGAAGTCTTCAAATATGCTTCTTCATATTCACTTCCATCAACATTGCCAAGGCCACCAGTATCACTTACATTTTCTAGTTCCCGCCCTTCTCCAAATCATTGTTTTTATCACCAAAGGGTAATCTCTCTAAAACAAAAATCCAATCTGAGCACTTTTAGCTCAAACATTTTAATGACTGCTCAAATCCTTCATCTAAATCTGAAACTCCTTTATGCAACTTATTGAATTGATCAGCCTTGTAATGTTGGACATAAATGTTAAGTTTTTACTGTCACAGAAAATGCTTTGATGAGAATTTCTCTATACATCTCTAAGTACATCCAAAACTATGTTATTGCAGGACTAAATGTCATACTCACTATTCAATCCACTTTGGGTACTTATGATTCCACCATCTTTAAAAATCTCTTGTCTTGGCTGAGGGTCCAGGTCTGGCCTGATATGATGACAGTCACAGCTATATTTTTCTTCCCAAGACACACAGCATGATAATCAATGGGGCTTCCATAGTGAGGCGGCAAGAACAATAACTCAGTACTCTTTGGTGTAGAAGCATATTCTCATATGGAAATGGGAAGAATACGGAGAAGGGAATGGCAAGTATGACCATGAAAATGGGTCTTGCCTTGCCCTCAGGGAAATTGTCTAGGAAGACTCCAAGGAACACTATGAGGACAGTATTTTGGAATAGATAGAGGGGTAATGGAAACTCAGAGGAGCTGTAGAAGCTGGAACACGAAACTAAGATTGAAAAGACAAAGGAAACTTAACTCACAGAATCTTAAAACTTAGTAATGAAAGGAACCTGACCCATTTATCTTTTACAGCTTTCTACTCAAAGATGATGATTCAGCAGCCAAGGAGGTCAAGTGACTGCCTTTATGTTGCACAGACAATAAGTGGCACAGTGGGATGTAATATTAAAGAGGAACATATTGAATGCATTTCAGTTATGCTAAACTTCTGCCTAGGCTGGAAATGGCACTTAGGAAGACAGCCCCTAGGAAGACTGATTTACGCAGAGGGCAAGGACAGAGATAACACCTCAATTTTCTGGAAAAAATAATTGCAGATAAGCATCCCTAATGTTTCAACTTCTGTTTCTAAAACAGACCTCCCCAAAAGTTAAGAAATAAATAGAAGCAAAAATACCAGGAAGATATGCATAGAATTTTCTAATCCTACTTCTGGGTGTATATCCAAAGGAATTAAAATCAGGATCTCAAAGAGAGAGTTGTACTCCAATGTTCATTGCAGTATTATTCACAATAGCCAAGTTGGGGAAGCAAGCTAAATGTCCATCAACAGATGAATAGATTAAAAATGTAATATATATAATCACATTATATATATGTATATATATGATATACGTGTGTGTATATGTATATATATGTATGTATGTATTATCTGACCTAAAAAGGAAATCATGCCAGGTGCAACAGCATGGATAAAGTTGGAGGACATTATGCCAAGTAAAATAAGGCACAGACGAGCAAATACTACATGATACTACTTATATGAAAAATCTAAAATTGTCAAACTCAAAGAAGCACACAATGGAATAGTGGTTGCCAGGGGATGGGGAGGAGGGGAAAACAGACAGATATTAGCCAAAGGGTACAAAGTTTTGGTTATACAAGATAAATAAGTCCTAGAGATCTATTGTACAGTATAGTGCCTGTAGTTAACATTATTGTATTATATACTTAGAAATTTACTAAAAGTGTAGCTCATATGCTAAGTATTCTTCTACTGATAATAAGAGAGCAAGAGCAAAGTTTTGGAGGTGATAGATTTATGGCATAGATCGCAGTGATGTTTTCATGGATGTATACTTGTCTCCAAACTCATCAAGTTGTATATATTATGTACAGTTTTGTATGTCAAATAATATAAGTAAATTAAAAAGAATATTAATTTGGGAATAAAAATGTCAGTGATTTGAAATAATCAATGGAACAGGGCATTTACTAGAATAACAATAAATAATTTTGACAGCCCACTCAGAATTTAAAGATGCTAAAATTTAATGATATCAAGACTGAAAAAGAAATCTAGGGCCATATCATACATTAAAGTGAAAGTGGAAAGGAAGCAAAGAATCTGCTGAGATTTCAAAAAGAGGCATGCGTATGTTAAGAGAAGGGATTGAACTTGGACTCAGAAGAGTGAGGTCAAGCAAAACATCATCCTCTGGCCTTCCTTCTTCCTTTCTCTTTTTCATTCCAATTGGTCTCCTTCGAACATTTGTCCATTCTCTTCCCACCCTCATAACATAATGTTAACTCATTCTGTGTTTTGGAATTATAGTCAGATGATTTATTTTCCTCAATAACAGACAGAAAGAGAGTAAGATAAGTTTACCTAAGCTGATGTAGTTGGAAGTGATTTGTTGATTTCGAAACAAAATCAACTGACTTGGGGGTGCGGGAAGAGGCATCACTAAATCCTTGAGAAATAGAAGTGTTCTTGAATAAATGAGCTCACTTCTGAATTTTACAAGAAACTTTCAGATCTTTAAATAAGCTCTTGGCTGAGAAATGTATTCAAGTTTATGAAAAGGGCGTGTTGGTTTGCAGAAGGGGAAGAATAAACACCCTAAGGAATATCAGACACCAAATATGAAATATTTGTGGGAATATTATTATAAAGTCTAGCTGCAGTAGGTGGCAGAATGATACATGAGGCCCAAGCATTAATGAAAGGAAGATGGCGTTCTACTTACTTACTTCAAGAGAAATGGTGAAATAGCTGCAAGAAGAGAGATGGCCAGATCACCCAGGGAGCATGGACCAAGACCAGACCAAGTCTCCTCCAGAAGACAAGGAAGCTTGTGTATAAGAGTCAAGGAACTGTGTGGGCAGGACTCAGGAATATGTACTTTTTCCATGTTTCCGAAGAGTATAGAGAGAATGTTAGGAGAATAAGCTCCAATGGCCTGAAATCATAGATTTTGTCTGTTTTCCTTTGTAGAATGGGTCCAGGTCTGACTTGGAAGCCCAGGGAAGTCTTCCTAGACAGTCTCTTCCGTCTTACCACTACCCACCATCCCCATTCAGCAGTTGCTAAATTCTGTCCACTTTCCTTCTTCAAAAGATTCTAAGTCTACATGACAGTGTTGCCTCTTTCAAGCCCTTGTAATTTTTCACCCATACTGATGTAATATTCACACATAATACTGCAGCCAGACCAATCTTTCAGACAAGGCAAATCAAATGAGATCTTATTGGCCTCCTGCTTAAATTTCTCCAACAAGTCCCCATTGCTTTCAGGATCGGATTTTACATTATAACATAGAAGGTGTTTTATGATCTAGCTTATACCTAATTCAACTCCCGTCAATCACCAAACCTTGCCAAATCTACATGCATGTGTGCTTACACATGCACGCACACACATACACATATAGCCCCTACTACATTGAAATACTGAGCTACTTACAGTTCTCTAAATAAGCTACGGTCTACTTTGTTTTAGCACATGCTACTTTTGAAAGGAAAGCTGTTACTACTGTATTCTACTTTTTAAAGTCTCAGCTTTAATATAACCTCTTCCTGGAAGCCTTATCATAGCAGAGTATTCAATGACTCTCACAGTAGAGATCATAATCTATTAAAATAAGATAACTCATCTACCCTTCACCATGTGGCTTGAGTGTGTGGAGAACAGGGATTACCTGTTTAACTCTCTTTACAGATTTTCAATAATTGCTATATAAAAGGCTAGATCAATGAAGCTCACAGCAAAATGTTTTTCTTATAAATTATGCAGTTTTATGTATGATCTAGGATTTGATTCTGTACTGGCATAAAGCGGGAGGAAAGCAATGAAGGACATTATTGAGATTGTTGAATATGTTTTGATAATTTTGCATTATGTAAGAGAATATTCCCGTTCCTAAGAAATACACAATACCATCATGTACAATAAAGTGGCATGATGTCTCCAACTACTCTCTAAGGTTCATCAAAATTATGTAGCTGTGCAGACAGAAAGATTGGTAATGCAAGTGGTGAAAAGATAAACAATTGGTGAATATGAGTGAAGGATATATGAGAGTCCTATTCTTGCACAGTTTAAGTTTTTATAAATTCAACATTACATCAAAATCAAAAGTTGAAATAATAAAGGATCCTCCAAGAAACTGAGAGATAGTAGAAACCAAATGTCAAGAAACCTGCCCTCCACTTTAAAAGTGTCAATAAGAAGAAAAAGTTCATAGAAAAAAAGGTAATGAGAACTTCCTTAAATTTGTCAGAGTAGTTTTCTCTCTTCTGTTTCTTTGATGATATTGGAACTCCTGCCTCCAATATTCTTCATCTGCTCTTGTATTCCTTGACTGCACAGGCTCTAATCTTGCCTGATTCTGAACATTTCTCTGACAAGCACCTTCCCAGTCATATCTCACCTTCTTTGCCTTCTACAAGACTTATCTCTGCCTTTGATACTGGAATTCAGTCATAGCTAAATTCCATATATGAACTATAGTTGCCTGTAATGTTTTCATTTCTCTTTGGTTGTTCATTTACAGTTTAATGTCTTTGAGGACATGAACTGTTTTTGGGTGTTCCCATAGTGCCTAGCTTGCTCTGATGAGAAGGATGTAAGATGGGCTAGACCTTTTGAGAAACCACTTTCTTTGTGAATATTTACAGTATTTGAGAAACAAATATTGTAAAATTGAATGGATGAGCAGTAGTTTGGTGCAGTGACAAGGATAAAGGACAGGGAGCCAGGAGACCCAGTGGTATGTCTGTAGGTGAGTCATTCACCTCCTCTTGATTTCAATGTCATAGTTTAAAAAATGAAAATTGGACTGTATGACTGCTAAGATTCAGTCTTGTCCTGAAGCTCTATGCCTACACTCACAACGAAGAAATATAATCACAGAACAATCATGCATAATATGGTATGCAAATAAACCTAAGGAAACAAAAACATGAATAGTTAACCGAAGTAGACAGGTACAAATGACTTTTTATTACTGCCTAAGACAAAACAGACAACGCTTCAAAGACAAAATGCTACAATTAGTCCATTAAAGTCCTGAGTCATCACGGATGAAAAGAAGAAAAGCAAATAATGGAAAAGGAAGGCATATGTTTATCATTGTGAAATTAGACAAACTGTCATATATTCATTCAACGAAGTACTATATAGCTGTTATGCCGCATATAGCCCTAAGTCATTATAATATTGATAACACTCAATGCTGTGCATAAATATAGAATAAAGAAGTTACATATGGATATGTACTGTATCTACCACTGAAAAATACTATGTAAAAATACACACATGAAGTAAAATAACGAATACCACATTTTGGAAAGTAGTGACCTTTGGGAGAAGTGTAATAATTTGGGGAACTGGTGTACAAAGAGCAACTTTAGAACAATTTCCTACTTAAATGAAATTTGAAACAATTAAGAAAAATGCAAAGATTTGAGAATGCTGGGTGAGTAAAGGTAAAAATGGTGTTTCTTACATTTCATTCTTCATTACAACGTTCTGAGTGTTTTGAATATTTCATAACAAAAGACTATATCCAAGAACAAGAAGAGAGGCAGTAAAAGAGGAGAATGGTGTCTCAAAGTCTTAGGGGTTAAAATATTTCAGAAAGGAGATTTTAAAAAGAGGGACAAAAAGGAATAAAGCTAGATGCAACACAGAAGTGCTCCTGCAAGTTTGCTTAAATAACCATAGATGTGGAATAAGAACGCTCCCATTTGCATTCTAAAGACAGAGCTGACATCTTTCTGTGTATTAAGAGAGAATTGAACTGTATATTCCTAATGCATGCTGTTTGAATTCAGGCATCCAGGTTTTAGAGTACAAATCAAACTTTCTTTTTTCCAGTCTTCAGCAAAAGCCGCTTTGCTTAAGTTTTATAAATAGATGTAGCCTTATTTGGGAGATGGTTTTTTCCTCTGTGGGGAATGGGAGCAAAAGTGCTGCGTGGCCATTGTTTCTGACAGTTCATTTATGCAGATGAAACAATCCATTCATTTGGTGAATCCATGGAATTAATGGCTTCCACTTTGTACTTTTTGAAAAATATACAGCGTTTCAGGCCTCTGGATTTACATTCTACAGACTTTCTGGTATAATGGAATAGTTTCAGGTCCCTGGAGGGCAGGCATATGGCTCTGCAAGAGTGTTGATGGCTTTCCTAACACACAGGCGTGTGCATTTGTAAATGTTCTCACTTGGGGCAGTTTTTTAAACAGCCCTTTAACACAGTGTGGAAGAAATGCTTCTCAGTGACCGTTTCTGAGGAAAGTTGCTTATAGACTTGGGCCCTAGTGCTGAAATGTGACCAAGTCATCTTCTCCTTCAGGCAAGAGGCTTCTAAACTGAGAGTGAGTAAGTATTTTTTGTAGCAATTTAATGAAAACTTTTTTGGAACAACAATCCTTAAAACGTGATTTTTTTTCTTCTATATCTAATTTGGTACTTGTGGGAATTAGTATTTAGCACACTGAGAATTAACATAAAGTGATCATATATGAGGTGGGAAAGAGTTTATCAATTAGCCATTGTCCCACAAAAATATGATAATTCTCCACTATATTTTATTTTATTTCTTTATTTATTTTTGAAATAAAGTCTTGCTCTGTCACCTAGGCTAGGGTGCAGTGGCCTGATCTCAGCTCACTGCAACCTCTGCCTCCCGGGTTCAAGTGATTCTCCTGCCTCAGCCTCCCAAGTAGCTGGGATTACAGGCACCATCCACCATGCCTGGCTAATTTTTGTATTTTGGATAGAGATGGGGTTTCACCATGTTGGCCAGGCTGGTCTCAAACTCCTGACCTCAGGTGATCCACCCACTTGGGCTTCCCAAAGTGCTGGGATTACAGGTGTGAGCCACCGCATCTGGCCTATATTTTAAAATGATGTTAGGGTTGGACTCATTCTTACCTCTAATAGGAATAATTGTATTCTGCCACCGAGGTCTTATTAGGTCTCCACTATCTGGTAGCTGTGAGTAGCCCAGCTACTTTAGGAACAAATGTGCACCATGATTAAATAATTAGTGACAGATCTATGGCACTTTTATTTTTATTATTTTTTTATTTCAATAGCTTTAGGGATACAAGTGGTTTTTGGTTACATGGATGAATTGTGTAGTGGTGAAGTCTAGGCTTTTAGTGAACTCATCACCCAAATAGTGTACATTGTACCCAATAGGTATTTTTTTCATTTCGTGTTCTCCTCCCACCCTCTCCCTTTCTAGTTTCCAATGTTCATTGTGTATTTGTTTTTTCATTCCTGAGTTATTTCACTTAGGATAATGGCCTCTAGTTCAATCCAAATTGCTGCAAAAGATATTATTTCATTCATTTTATGGCTGAGTAGTAGTCCATGATGCATGTGTGTGTGTGTGTACCACATTTTCTTTATCTACACATTGGTTGATGGGCACTTAGGTTGATTTCTTATCTTTGCAATTGTGAATTGTGCTGCGATAAACCTATGAGTGCAGGTGTCTTTTTAATATAATGACTTCTTTTTCTTTGAGTAGATATCCAGTAGTGGGATTCCTGAATTAAATGGTAGATCCACTTTTGGTTTTTTTAGAACTCTTCATACTGTTTTCCATATAGGATATACTAATTTACATACTCACCAAGTGTATAAGTGTTTCATTTTCACCACATCTGTGCCAACATCCTTTTTTTTTTTGACTGTTTAATAATTGCTATTCTGACTGGGGTGAGGTGATATATCATTGTGGTTTTAATTTGCATTTCCCTGATGATTGTTAATGGTTTTAATTTGCATTTCCCTGATGTGGTGTTAAGCATTTTTTCATCTTTGTTGGCCATTTGTATATCCTCTTTTGAAAAATGTCTCTTCATGTTATTTGCCCAGTTTTTAATAGGATTATTTTATCATTTCTTGTTGGTTTGAGTTTCTTATAGATTTTGGATATTGACCCTTTTTCAGATATATAGTTTGCAAATATTTTCTCCCATTCTTTATGTCGTCTGTTTGTTGATCATTTCTTCTGCTCTACAGAAGCCTTTTAGTTTAAGTCCCATTTACTTATTTTTGTTGTTGTTGCGTTTGCTTTTGGGGTCTTAGTCATAAGTTATTTGCCCAGATCAATATTCAGTGGCATTTCTAGATATTCAATATCAAGTTCATAAATATAACACATGAAAAGTAGAATGAATAACAATGCCTAGGAGGACAAATTACAGAGTTACAATAAAGGTATTATCTAATTGATACTTTTAAATCTTCCTAGAAATTTTTGAAAAGTAACTGATATCCTTTTATGAATGTAGTGCTATATATTGCTATCTTTTTTCATCCAGATCATTGATATGATTTGTATATTTTATTTTGCTCACTGTCACTGCTTTTCCTTCAATACTATTAATTTTATTCAATGAATAAATTACTGAAACATTCACTTACTCATTCAAAACCAGTGTCATCTTATGCCAACTACTTTGCTACAAATAAGACATGCTCCCCATAGTGAAAGTGGCTTCAGTCTAAGTGGAAGGGTGATTGGGTGCAGATCCAAAACTTAGTACTAGACATTTATTACATTTTGATGTACACTGTATTCCTTTCTTTAGGGAATTGCTCTGTTCCCCAACCCATGTGATTTTTTGGATCTATCACCCCTGCCAAAAGTTGAGCATGTGAATCAAACTGGACAATCAGAATAATTCATGCCTTGAGACTTCATGATTAGTGCCGCATAATGCAAACGTGAACAATCAAAGCCCTTCTGTGCAAACTGCTATGGGCAGAGGCAGAGCTGGGGGAAGGGGAGGGGGGAGAGAGAGAGAGAGAGGAAAGAGAAGTAAAGAATCTTACTTTTTGAGATCAGATGCTTGGAATGGTACCATGTGATTCAGGAGAGGTTGCAGGTTCTCTTGCTGCCCTACAGAGAGATCGTGTACTACAATGAAGTAAAGTAGAGATAATCAGATCAAAGAAGTCAGGAGAGAGAGAGGAACATACTTCTGAACACATCCTTGATAGTTACATGCCTGAAGCCACCAGTTCTACCCCATAGGTTTCCCAGAGCCAAAATATCTCCCATAGTTTTTATTTTTTATTTGTTTTATTTTCCATCTTAAATTCATTTGAGTTTGATTTTCCATCAATTGCAATCAAATTGATCTTAACTACAACCATTAACTAGGTGGACTTTATGAGGAATGAAAGAGGAGAATGATCTGGAATCCGTCCCTTGTCTTCAGTTCCTACAATGGAGTGGGCAGTGGGGATGGAAAGGAGAATAGGAATTAAGCTGAAATTGAGGAAACTAAGTTTTGAGAAAAATGAGGCCAATTGCCTATCAGAAGATCAAGTATAGAAAATGATTGTCAGTTTCTGTCTAGCTGCCTCTTGTGGCATAGCAGACATGTCCACCCATCCACAGTTCTTCCTAATTGTAGAGCCCCATTTGCTCAGGTGGTAGGTGAGGATCCTTTGATTTCAGGGTGAGATGCTTTTCCATTTTCAGGGTGTGAATCAGGTTTTAGGAGAAGTCCCAGTTTATACCTGTTGCCTGGTATAATTTTCAATGTTTCCTTTTGATGCGGAACAGGCGGGCCCCAAAGTGCGGTTTAGCCCATAAAAGTTCTTGGCTTTGCCTAGGAAAGAATTCAAGGGTGAGCTGATAATAGTGTAGAAGAAAACAGCTTTATTGAAGCAGCAGCTTACAGCTCTGAAGGTGTTACAGCCCTGTGACTGCTCTTGCAGAGCAGGGCTACCCCATAGGCAGTGGACTGAGAGTAACAGCTTAAGGCTGGTTCAGTTACATTTATACCTCCTTTTAATTACATGTAAAATAAGGGATAGTTTTATGCAGAAACTTCTAGGGAAGGGGTAGTAATATTTAGGTCAACAGGTTATTGCTGTGGAAAGGGGTGGTAACGCTGGGGTGTTGCCATGGTAATGGTAAACTGACGTGGGCATGGTAAACACTGGTGGGCGTGTCTTATGGAAAAGCTGCCTGTGCCCGTCCGTGTTTTAGCTAGTCCTCAATTTGGTCCTGTGTCTGAGTCCCGCCTCCAGAGTTGAGTTCTGCTTCCTACCTCACTTTCACACTCAAAAGTGTTCTGTCTGGGATGATAAATTTCATGGTCTTTTGATCATAGCTGGACTGCATCAGGCATGGACTCTAAATCAATAGTGATTGGTCTTCAAAGGAAGACTTGGGACCTAACTCTCATGAGTGAAACGTGAAAATGTTTCTGAGCAAAGCCTCAGTAGTGCACAGATATCTGTTTCCCTCGAAGTACTAAATTTCATCATTTAAAAATATTTGCTAATTTGATCATTTAAAATGAAAACTCTTTAAATTTGAGTTTCTCTACTAGTGCAATTGAATATTTTGTATAATATAGTGAATGTGTTTTTTATTGAACTGTATATTCACATCCTTTTTTCTATGGGAAACTGCCTCTTACTCAGTTTTAACAGATTTCTGTAAACTACTTACACAACTTTTATTTTTTCTTTACATAAGAATTTTACCATATTTTTTGTTTGCCTGTTATTTTTTTTTTCGAATGTTGGTCTCTTTTTTTTAAAAAACACGTACAACATGGTTAGTGAGTGCCTGAATATATATAATTATATAGAGATGGTTTACTGCTTCTACTGGAATATATACTTCTTCTTTTTTTTTTTTTCTTTTTTTCTTTCTTTTTTCTGAGACGGAGTCTCTGTCTGTCGCCCAGGCTGGAGTGCAGTGACATGATCTTGGCTCACTGCAGCCTCCATCTCCCAGGTTCAAGCGATTCTCCTGCCTCGGATTCTCAAACAGGTGGGATTATAGGCACCCACCACCACACCTGGCTACTTTTTGTATTTTTAGCAGAGACGGCGTTTCACCATGTTGGCCAGGATGGCCTTGAACTCCTGATCTCAGGTGATCCTCTCACGTCAGTCTGCCACAGTGCTAGGATTACAGGCGTCAGCCACCGTGCCTGAGACTTAATGGTCTAAATCAGCTAACATGCCATTTTTATTGGGGAGTATCAAGAATTAATCTCGAAAGATAGTTGCATGTATATAGAGAAATATCTTGAATACTAGGATAAAGAATTTGTGTATAAGTTGTTGATTAGTAAATGAGGATGAAGATACTACTTTCAGTTCCAGTCTGTTTGAAGTTTCATAGCCAGAGAGACTGGAGGAGCCCTGTCAGTTGGTTAAAGAGGATGCACTCCATCCCTTATCCTGGGTCCTTAAAAAGAAACCAATTTTCCACATCCTATGGGGTGATGGGCTCAAACAAGTTTTGTGAAAAAGAATAAAAGATTGGAAAGCTTTGTGGCACTTGCCATTGGTAATATAGAGTGAAGTTCTGGAGTGAGGCATGGAAAGGCAAAATGTATGAAGAGATTCATCTTTTGCTGGAATTAATCACTCTTTACTCATGTCCCCTAAAGGAAAGTTACTTTGTAGCCTCTATTCTATAATGCCTCTTTAACAGTCAATTTTCTACATGTTTCATTTGCTACAAAGATGTGAGCTGTTAGCTTGTGGGAAACTACCCAACGGGTTCAATGACTGGCTACGGAGCCGAATTGTTGCCACGATTATACAAGGCCTCAAAAGAACACCATACATTCTTACCACCCAAGGGTCTCAATGTCTCAGAGTTCCCTATTATCTCCTTATATTCCTATAATTTACCCATGGAACCAGTATCACGCTGCTGTTTTCTTGAACACTGTAGTTCTTTTATATATTTTTAAGTATGCCATGATAGTTAAAAGGGTGGTTTCAGAAGCCCGAGTCCTTTGTTCAAATCACTGCTTTATAACTCTCTAGCTTGGGAAACATAGGAAGTTATCTTACCTCTCTGATCATTAATTTCTTCATCTGTAGAGGGGGAAAGGCAATGTTACCAACCACTTTGTACATCAGGATACCTTCTGCTGAAAGTGGCAGGAAAACCTAGGTCAAACTCCTCTACCCAGTGATAAAATTGGTCTCACATCAGTGGAAATCAGGAAGATAGCTTGGTCTAGATGCAGTATGATCAGTGGCTCAATAGTGACACTCAATGTTCAGATTTTTCTCTCTTCTGGGACGTCCTATGGTGGCAATAAGATTGCATTAACTCAGGCTGTCACACTCAGGAATATTGGTGTGATGTCAGATGAAAGATTATCTCTTTTACTCTATCTTCTTTTTAGAATATAGAAACCTCTCATCAGACTTCCTTTCCTATGTTTTTGAATAGGCTTGGTCACATGCCCATGCTTAAACCAACTCTGAAAAAAGGAATGGCATTGTAATAATTACCATGAGACAGTCAGTTGAAATGGACTTAACAAAGCAACCACCATGACTGCTATGCATGGTTTGTTGTTGAGTAGTAAATGAGATATTGCATATAAAGCACTTCAAACAGTGCCAGGCACAAGTAAGCTCTCAGTGAATCATTATCTGTTATTAGCTATGGATCAATTTACTTATTTTTAATAAAATAAAAATTATAGTTATCACTTGATATGTTTTTCTTAGGAACATTTTGTTCCAGTGAGCCAGCCATCAGACCTTAAATCAAAAAAATATTTAATGGTGGATTTGCAGACATCAGCTGGGTTATTAATCTATTTTGTGGGCTTTGGGGTACTTTCACAGAAGAAATTCTTCAATGAGAAGAGTTACATCTTCATAATTTCAGCTTCTATTGAGACAGGGAAGTTAATGAAGCTAACAAGAGGTAGAAAAAGAAAAGCAGAACAAAATTCCTCATCTGCAACTTGGTCACAGCCCCTTCCCTTTCTTTAGCATAGGGAGTTATCTGATCTTTATGGCTATTGCAGTCCACCAGAGACCTTAAAGGCTGCCTTTTCTCCTAGCAACCCTCATGCTATTCCTTGATATCCTTTATATTTCCCAGATCCAGAACAACATCAGATAGAGCCCTTTTAGCTTCAGGCACTGGAGGAGGTATTTCTACAAATAATCACTATTGTTCTTGCATTGTCTCCAACCCCTTCAGAATTCTAATCACAGAATAGAGAAAAAGAGGGCAAAGGCCCAAAGGTTTAAGATTGCTTGGTGAAGACTGAAGCAGGAATGTCAGTGACCTGCCTCACAAATCATTCCTGAGGAGTCCCGAGGTGCAAAAACCGATCTGCTCATAACGACTAATGAGCTGTCATGCCATAATTTTTCCCTCCTGCTATACGTTGTATTTGTCAAGGGGAGAAATTCTGAATAGGGAACAGTTCATAGCTTGACCTCAGGTTTCAGCTCAGGGTCCTAATTTGACTACCCACTTTAAAATACTTCATAGGCATTTTCTTGTGCAATCAATGTACAAGATTGGCTGGGGCAAGCCTTAGAGCTTTTTGCATGAGCTCTCCTCACTCAGGGTCACCACTGATAAACAACCATGCAAACTTCTGGGCCTTACTCACGGGAACTTTGGTTGAAAGGGGCGGTGCAGGTGTTTCCATAACCCTTACCTCAAATGTGCCAAGGCTCTGGCGCCTTCAAGACTGGTTTGGGACTCTTACAAGACCAGCCATTCTTGGGGAGGTTTCCAAGAACTTCCTGTTACTAGTCAGGCAAAAAGAGAGATGGAGAAAAAGTAAAAACAACTTCATTTCTTTTTGGGGAGTTCAGCATAAATTTTGCGGTCCAAGACAGAGTCAGAAAATGCCAAGCTTGCAATAAATGTCACCTTTTTGGTAGTGCTGTGGGTGAACAGATGGTTAGTGGGACTTTTGGTGGGAGAGATGGGGGCGGTATGAAGAAAATCTTTCATCAAACCTTTGCAGAAAAATTTCAGTAAACTATTCCTTGACATCAGCAAATGCCTATCAATTCCAAATTTAATTAGTGGCTTTTCTTTATGGCCTTGAGCTTAGTTGCATAATCATGCACTTATTCTTTCTGATATTTAAGTACCATATTAATAAAAGAAATATATTTAATACATACTTGTGGAATTACTGCTTTCAGCACTTTCTTTGAGATCTTCAAATAGAATACATAAAGATATGGTAAAGGAAGCTTTTTTGTTATTGCAACATCTCTTAAAAGGCTTATTACTTTTTTTTCCAGGAAGGAAAATAATTGTTAAGTGTCTTAGCTACTGCTGGTTGAGCTGAAGTTCAGGAAGCACCTATCATTTTTTTTTTTTTTGACAAAGCTATTCAAACTTAGAAGTGAATATTTTGCCTCTTTTGCTAGCCACAGTGCTACACTTCAAAGCTCATTGGAGCAATTAATGTACAGGAGTCTCACTGTATTTTAACGTAAAATAACAGAAGAGAAAGCCAATTCTAACGACTAGTTCAAGACAACATTGTATAGTGCGTTTTTAAATGGCTCTCCTGTTAGCTTGGCTGTCTATCAGGAAGAAAAGAAATCAAATATTGGTGACCTTGTTAAACAGAAGTTTACCACCCTGTTGTCTATTTCATAGTCTCCTCCCTTTAAAACACACACACACAGACACACACACACACATTTTCTAATTGTAAATGAGTGGACAGTTTATTTGCAACTGTGCTATGGTCAAACCAGATACACAGAAAATAAATACAGAAAAGAGAATGATCCTCTGAAAAACATGTATTTATAAAAGCCTCCAGCAAAGTGCCTCAGTATGAATGTGGCTGAAACCTAAGTGCCTCTTTATCCCTGTATAATGAAGAAATCACAAACAGTAAACTTGAAAGTATAAACTAGGCTTCAGTGTTATTTAAAATGTTATAAATTACTATAATCGCATCCAATATGCATTCATTCACCTATCGTATAGTAAATATATATATATATGTGTGTTGAATTTAAAATATATGTAAGTTACTGTTCAAGAACTGGAGGTGCACAGATGAACATGCATGCTTCCTGATCTCAAGTATCTCCTAGTTTCTCTGCAGGGGTTACAGGAGGGGAGAGAGAAACTCGTAATTATAATAGAATATAGCAAATGTAGTGTAGAAATAGGAAAAGTGGGCTCTCATTGTCTAGAATATGGTGAGTGGTCAGCCCAGTCTAGGGGTGATAAGAAAATAATTTCTGCAGAAAATATTGTCTCAATTCTGTGTTGAAGTATGAATGAAGTTAGTTATACAACAGAGGGTAATAAAGGAAAGAGACTCGAAGCTTCCGGGACAATTTATGCAAAATCCTGGGGTCAAGAATAGCCTGATATGGAAAATTACAAGCAATTCAGTGTTGCCTAAAGGCATCCATAAAGGAAGGGGCATATTACCAGATAACAGATGCAGGCAGGAGCAGAGCTCAGAAGGTCTCCCTGTGATACTTTAAAGAGCTTGGATTAATCTTGTAGGTAATGAGGAGCCACAGAATGGTCTAAACAAGTGTCTGGCATATCTAAATTTTTGTTCTCAATGAATTATTCTCTATAGAGGTTAGATTTGAACAGCAATATGCTATCAAACGTTTAACGATTTACTGTCTGGAAACAAAAAGTCCTGATTCTAGCATTTGCCAATTTCCATGGTGTAAATACTTTCATTTTAGCTAATTTTAAGGTACCAATTTAAAGTCACTGAACCCAGAGTTGGAAAAAGAAGAGCATAATTGGATCTTATCCGCTAGTAAAAGTTGATTCCAGCCCATCACTGGATTGGAGGAGTAGATTGAAGAATGAAGATACGTTAGGCCACTTACACAGTTCAGGCAAAAGATAAGATGGGCCTGAACTAAAGCAGAGACAGCTAATGTAAAGGAGAGAGGATGGCTAACCTAGGTGACTTTTTTGGATATGGAAAGTGAGAAACAAGGAAAAAAGGGTAACTCCCTGTTTCTACCTTGAGTCACAAGCTTAATTGCTACACAAGGAGGAGGAGGAGGAGGAGGGAAGAATGCTTTAGGTAGAGGATGCAGTCAGGCCTGGAACATCTTGGTGGTGTGTTTAATCGGTGGTGGTACATATGATTCTGAATCCTGGACGCTAAGGGAGAGGTAGACATTTGAAGAGTTGTTGGTGGAGAGAGTTATCACTCTCTTGGTGCTGATGAAATCATAGGCGAATAAGATTGACTGGAAATGTATAGAAGTAGAAGAGTAGAGAAGAACTGTCTAGCTGTTGTGCTGCAGTGTCCTGGTGTGTCTTAGATAGGTTATAAGTACACAGAAATATTGATTCTTTTAACTTTGGGGCTGCTATGGGGTATCTAGAAATGACAGGGCAGGATTTGGGCCAGCAGAATTTCAGGAGCAATGACCTCAGGCCACAGGTGGCCTTATCATTCCCTGTTGCTTCATGTCCTGTGCAAATGTTATCTTCTAAGTGTTTCTTGATATAGAAAAACATGAAATTCTAGCATATTTTACAACCCTTGATTATATCCTCACTTAAGGGGGAGATAAAGGAAAATAACCTTTAGAGGGAGACCCAGAGGGAAAGATCAGAGAAGGTCAAGGAGAACCGGCAAAGAGTAGTATCAAGGAAACTAAATATTATTTTTGCAGAATGAACCTTCTTCTTGCTGGTGATCAGTTACCAAAGTATGCCGGTTCATTTTTATATCTTCTATTTCCTGCATTTATTTATTCATCCTTTCAGAAATCCAGATAATCACGCTTAGGTGTCAACTCCCTGTGAAGTGTCAGGTGCCAGGCTTTTTGAACATTAGGTATTTATTTGGTTCTGAGTGATAGCATAGAGCCATCTAACACTGTAGGAAGGAAGAGTACAAATTGGTCTTTGTTGTTTTAGAGACTTAGTGATCGTGTTAGTGTTCCCACTATCGGGAGAAAGTGCAGATCTACTCCCAAGGCAATTCACAATGACCAAGGAGATTCTTTCTGACATTTGGCTAAGAACCTCCTTTATTATTGTTATTATTTTTGAGATGGAGTTTCTCTCTTGTTGCACAGGCTGGAGTACAATGACATAATCTTGGCTCACTGCAACCTCTGCCTCCCAGGTTCAAGCGATTCTCCTGCCTCAGACTCCCGAGTAGCTAAGATTACAGGCGCCCACCACTACACCTGGCTAATTTTTTGTACTTTTAGTAGAGATGGGGTTTCACCATGTTGGCCAGACTGGTTGCAAAATCCTGACCTCAGGTGATCCACCCACCTTGGTCTCCCAAAGTGCTGGGATTACAGGCATGAGCCACCGAGCCAGGCCAAGAACCCCCTTTTAAATTACTTAATTTATTCAGAAATACTTGAGTACAGACTGTGAGCCAGATGCTGGGATGAGAATTTAGCAAATGAAACAGACAAAGCCCTTGCCCTATGGAGCTCACATTCTGGAAGTGGGACAATAAGCAATTAAATAATGATGGCAGATAGTATGTCAGATGATGATGAGTGATATTGAGACAAATAAAGCAGGAGAGGGGTAGGAATGGCTGGGGAGAAACCACATTTTAAATAGGGTGGTTGGGGAGACTCCAACACTTACTAAAACATATCAGTGAAGTCTCCCGAGTCATAATGACTAAACTCAACCAGGAACCCGCATGAAAATCGAATGCACTGTTATTTTCCCAGAGGAACTTATTCTTATTTAAGAACTTATTTAAGAAGACTCAAGGGCCTGGTTTTTATATGCCAATTTTGGCTCGTGAATCCAGCTTATTTTGTATTCATATTAGTTAATGGCTAAACCTTTCTTTGCTCAGTGTTCCAGAATGAATACCTATCATCAGTTTGCCATGCGTTGAATAAATGGAGCATTGGAAGTGTCCCTAATAGTCTTTTGGGTCTTGTGGCTTTGAAAGGAGATATTTTGAATATCTTAAAATTTTAACCTCTATACCGTCTCACCCATCTTGTATCCTTTTATTTCTGGAAGAAAAAAAAAGGCCCACTGGTAATTTTATTTCCTCTGTGAATAACTCTCCCCCGCCCAGAGTCTGTATTTTTCCTGAGAGATGGCTGAAGGCAAATCCTGATTTGCTGACTTTACTCTGCCCCAGAAACTCAGGACATGGCTGGAAAGCTGCTGCTCTCTTGGGCGTCTAGGCCATGGGGCGTCTGGCGTAGAAGAAGCTGTGGTTATAATGAAGTCCCTCAGGTCCTTTAAACATAATCTCCCTTGAATAGGATTCAAGATCAATTTGTATTGGACTGAATTTGGCAAAATGGATTTTACCAAATAGGTACGTTCACGAAAGCACAAATGAAACCAAGTTTGATAACTCAAATCCCACCTGAAATGCTCTAAGGAAAATCACTGAGGATGACAGCTAGTGAACCCTTTTGAAAAGTGAGTAATTGATACCTAGTTTCTCTTAGTACAGGCACAGATTTATGTATTTGGGATATGTCTGTAACTGCTATACCTCTAAGGAAAATTTTGAGAACACATGAATTACACACTAAACAATGTGATAGTCAATCTTTATTGTATGAGATATTTTTTAGAAGAGTTGTCTCTGCCTAGAAGAAGGGTCAACATCTTTTTCTGTAAATAACCAGTGAATTCTTCAGCCTTTGGAAGTCTTGTGGTGTCTGTTGCAACTGAGAACTCTTCCATTGCAGCACAAATGCAGCTATAGACAATATGCAAATGAGTAATATGTTGCATTAATATTTTATGAATGCTAAAATTTAAATTTCATATAATTTTTGTGTATCATAAATTTTTTTTTTGCTTTTTTTTCCCAAAGCATTTAACAACGTAAAAGATACTCCTAGTTTGTGGGCCACACAAACCAGGTGGCAAACTGGATTTGGTCCACAGGGTATAGTGTGACAATCCTTGAGCTAGAAAATTATGTACTGTTCACACATTATTTCCTCCAGATTTACATGTTTATCATTCAGTAGATGTTTGGGACATTATTTGTACATCTGTGTATTTAATGGATAAGAGTTCCAGCCAGATTGCCAACATTTCCTCTGGGCTTTTAAATGAGTCGTGGGACTTTTCTGACTCAGTTTCTTTACCTGTAAAATAGGGAGAATGATATTTACCTCTGGTGGGTGATATAATAATTAAATTATATGATATTTATGAAATAGGCAACACAGTGCTTATACATAGTAACTTAATAAATGAACACTAAGTGTCTGTTAGCAGGCGTTTCATATTTCCTCCCATTAGAAACATATTTTGCTCTTGAAGGTTAATCTCTAGAGGGCAGATACGTGGCTTATGAATCTGAGGCTGAATACTAGCCAATATCATCTTTCATCTTGATGTTGTGGATTGTCTCTTTCCCGGTGGTTGTTCCTCTAGCTAGAGAGAAGATTTGTCCCTATTGGATATTTCTGGTCATCCATGGCTTGCCCAAGGAGCTGATAGTACAAACTGGCCTTCCTTGTCTCTGGTTTAACTTGCCTTCCTCATTAGGTTCTGAGCTGCTTAAGGAGACCTCCTGATTTGATTAGCCAATACATCAGTCAATTTCTCTTCAATAGGAACACTCTTAGTTCTCTTTGACCAATCACAAGGCATATTAGTTCTTTCACTGTGGTAAAGAAATATCTGAGACTAGGTAATTTATAAACAAAAGAGGTTGAATTGGCTCATGGTTCTGCAGGCTGTACAGGAAGAGTGGCGGCATCTGCTTCTGGGGAGGCCTCAGGGAGTTTTCACTCATGGCGGAAGGCAAAGTGGGAGTAGGCGTCTTACATGGCAGGAGCAGGACCAAGAGAGAGAGGTGGGAGGTGCCACACACTTTTAAACAACGAGATCTCATAAGAACTCACTCCCTATCACAAGAACAGCACCAGGAGATGGGGCTAAACCATTCACGAGACCCCACCCCCATGATCCAATCACCTCCCTCCAGGCCCCACCTCCAACACTGGGATGACATGTCCATGTGAGATTTTGGTGGGGACACAAGTCCAAACCATATCACAATATGGCCTGAGATTTTGGTTGCTGTTGGTCATCATTAACTTACAAAGGATATGGTTTGAAGGGCCATTTCTTCCCCGACACTTTGTTTTCTGCCTTCTACATTCCTTGAACTTAGGTCAGTTTTGACACATTTTTAGATAAGGAGGAAAGCTTTACTAGGGGGTGCTCTCTCTGGATTGGATGCAGAGAATGAATCAATGATGGACCACACAAGTCAATATAACAGCTGGGACTATAGAGAGGAACTATAGAAAATACAGCTCTTGGCCAGGGGTGGTGGCTCATGCCTGTAATCCCAGCACTTTGGGAGGCCGAGGCGGGTGGATGACCTGAGGTCGGGAGTTCAAGACCAGCCTGACCACCATGGAGAAACCCTGTCTCTACTAAAAATACAAATAATTAGCCAGGCATGGTGGCACATGCCTGTAATCCCAGCTACTAGGGAGGCTGAGGTAGGAGAATCACTTGAACCCAGGAGGCGGAGGTTGCAGTGAGCTGAGATCACACCATTGTACTCCAGCTTGGGCAACAAGGACAAAATTCCATCTCAAAAAAAAAAAAGAAAAGAAAATACAGCTCATTCAGGAATCTAGAGGTAGTGCAAGAAGTAGAAAAGTCTGAAGATCTCATAGACGCAATGACACCGGCACAAGAGGAAGCAACACAACGGGTTGATTGCTTTTTATCTTCCACTTCTGCAAGTGGGGTATTTTCCTAAGAGGTGTGGACATATATAGTTTGTTGTCAATATAAGATAAAAATATTACATAAAAAACAAAATAATTGTTTGTTATGTTAAATGTGTATATATTATAGAATATATATTATATAGAATAGACAGTAAAGCTAATACCTAGGGGTAAAATAAAATATGAAGTGCAGGTTCCCTACTGTCCAGGGCCTGGGGCAATAAAGATGACTGAAGAGGTGGAAATAGGGACTGCTGTTTTATGGCTACCAACAAGGAGTTGCTTTACTTCAGCATTCTTTCCAAGTTTGCTCACTTCTTTTTGCTGTAGAAATGATTTTAGAGCAGATTCTTGCCACTGACAGCTGGATCATAGTTAAGAATTATTTTCACCAAGCCTATACTGGCTGAACTTCTACTCTCAGACCATGGAAGGCTGTTTCAGCTTTAGTCACCAGGAGGTTAGATCCATAAGCTTTCCCGTTGTCTGTTTCTACCTTCCAGTTCAACCTGGGAAGGATGGATCAGCTGAAAAGTCCTACCTCGTTGGCACTGGGAAAAGACTCAAACATAATAAATGCTGAAGTTGCTGGGAAGTTAGCAAACTACCGGGCAACAGAGTAATGTTTTGATAAAAGAAAAATGGCTCAGAAAATAACAAATGTTGGCAAGGATGTAGAGAAATAGGAACCTTTGTGCATTTCTGGTAAGAATATAAAATAATGCAGCTGTTATGAGAAACAGTATGGCGGTTCCTCAAAAAATTAAAACATAGAATTGCCATGTGACCCAGCAATTCCACTTCTGGGTATATATACATCCAGCTGGAGACCATTATCCTAAGCGAATTAATGCAGGAACAGAAAAACAAATACGACATGTTCTCACTTACAAGTGGGAGCTAAACCTCAGGTACTCATGGACATAAAGATGGCAACAATAGACACTGGGGACTACTGGGGTAAAGGAAGGGTTGAAAAACTAACTGTTAGATACTATGCTCAGTACCTGGGTGCTGGGATCATTTGTACCTCAAACCTCAGCATCACACAATATACTCAGGGAACAAACTTGCACATGTACTCTCTGAGTCGAAAATAAAAGTTGAAAAAGTTAAACAAAATAATTTAAAAAAGGATGGAAAGCAGGACTTGAACAGATATTATATACCCATGGTTCTTAGCAGCATTATTCATAATAGCCAAAAGGCAGAAGCACTCCAAATGTCCATCAGTAGGTAATGGATACACAAACTGTGGTCTATGCATACAATGGAATATTATTCAGCCTTAAAAAGGAAGGAAATGCTGACATATGCTACAAATGGGTCCACCTTGGAGACATTATGCTAGGTGAAATAAGCCAGTAACAAAACGATAGATATTGTATCATTCTACTTATATGAGGCTTCTAGGGTAGTCAGATTCGTAGAGACAGAAAGTAGAATGGTGATGGGCAAGGGCTGGGGAAAGGGCAATGGGGTTATTGTTAAATGGATATGGCATTTCAATTTAGAAAGGTAAAAGCACATTCTTGACACGGATAGCGGTGATGGCTGTACAACGACATGAATGTACTTGACGTCTTTGAAGTGTATATTTGAAAAATGGTTAAAATGGCAAATTTTGTGTTGTATTTTACCACAATTTTTTTACAAAGCAAAACGGAAGGAAAGGAAGGAAGGAGAGGGAGAGAGAGGGAAGGGGAGGGGAAGGAAAGGGAGGGGAGGGGGAGGGAAGAAGAAAGGAAAAAAAAGGACAGAATGAAGGTGGGAAGGAAGGAAAGAAGGAAAGAATGGCCCAAACCAGCAGATGTTAAGCCACAGGGACAGTGGAATAGGAAACTTCATTTCGGAATTAGGCTAAAGCCAAACTTCCCATAGAAAATTATTTCTGTTTAGTGTCTCTGTGAGCTGGGAATTAAATATTTCCCCCCATTTCTCTTCTTTGGGCAGCGAGCTTGGGTGAAGAGAGAAAAAACAAAAACACTGTGCAACAATTTGTTGGAACAACTTTTTTTCTTCAGGACAGGAGCATGTAAAATTGCTGGATAGAATGCAATACTGAATGCCACAATGTATGGAACAGATGAACCAGGAAACTTTGTTCTAGAATAATGTGGTCTGCTGAATAATTCAGGACTTTCCAGTAGGAAAAGGCCTTGGAAAATGCAAGCATGTTCTCTGGTGTTGGCCGCCTCTTTCTCTATTGCAAACATGCAACTTCCTCATTTCCCTTCAGCAGCATACCTACTCCAAGGTGCAACCTGCTGTCACTTGTCTTTAAGAACATTTCATTTTACCCTGAAGATGGTATGAAATATCAGTGAAAAGGTTGCAGGCCTTAATGTGTGGTAAGAAGATATTATTTTAATGTTCAAGAAGTCTTTGATCATTTCCAGTGACTCGGATGACATGGCCATGAAGTGCAGCCTCGCCACCAGCTTGGAAGGCAACGCAGGGAGCAACGACGCAAGAGCACATGCATCATTGTGCTTCTTTCATTTCTTCCTCCTTTCTTTCATTTTTTTCTTTCTTTTTAAGGAAAGATTGGTTTAAACGACGAATAAATAAGAGTGAAAGAAATGGTGGTGAAGAGAAGGGTGAGGGTGGAGAAAAACACCAGGGTGTTTTTATTTTATTTTTTCTATAGAGCACTCGGGGAAGTTTTGAAGGGGGGAAAAAAAAAGATTTAAGAAGTGATACTTTTGAACTTCAGCCAAAAGCAAGCCATCAGAATGGGACACTGTCTCTTTAAGTGCAAGCCTGCACAAACGAAAGGAAATTAATTAAGTATCCGACGCTGGTTTGGCGCCATGGAAAGAATACACAATCTAGGTCCTGCATGCCAAATCTGAAATGAAAATGAAGGTGATCCGTCATATTTGGCTGTTTTTTTAAAGACAGAATATATATTTTTGAAAGTTGACTAAGCAATTACCCAAATTAAAGAAACTGGAAAAGCAAACAGTGGTAAAAAAAAAAAAAAAAAAAAAAAAGCTTTAATTTTTTAGAGGGTAAATTAGTTTTCAAATGTGTGCGTTTTTTTATCTTAATACCAAAGAGAAAGAAAAAAAAATTAAAAACAAAACAGAGGGTTCCTTAACTCTTTAATGCTGGCATCTAGGAGACTTTATTTACTGCCTCTGCCAATGATAAAGTTTCTGAACTTAACAGGGAGACATAAGAAAGCTCAAGCTCCTTCTAAGCTAAGGAAGAGATGTTTAGTATGTGTTTCTAAATTTGAGATTTCTTAAAGGTCGTTTTCCTTTCTTAAGCATGGGTCTCTATGCCCCACTAGCCTTACATGCTGTCAGCAACCAGATGGGTTCTCTCCCTTGCCACCAACTCCTACCCTCTGAGCCACTAAGCTTGGGCCTTGCCATCTGGCAGGTAGGAGCAGCTTTGCTTTGCCATGATTCTGTATTATTCTCTGGCAAAGGCTAAGAGAAGAGAAGAAAGGGCTTTAGATCCAAAAGTTTCCACCCTGAGGACAACAGGACGTGTACCAGGTGGTCTGTATGGTCAACTAGACTTTTGTTTTGTTTCTTCTTCAGTTAGAAAGAGAACATCAAAGGCAACGCTCCAGCAAACTTCATCTTATTCCCCAACATCCTAGAGCTTTTCATAATACTCTAGGTGGAAGAAGTCATCAGAAAGAGGTGACTGCTGAAATAAATACAGCATTTATGGAGATTGTTGAAGAAAAGGCTATGTTAGGTTAGACGCTCTTATTTGCAACAGACAGAAAATCCATAATAAATGGTCGTGAAACAAAAGGTAGTTTACTGGCTTTTGTAAGTTGAAATGTCTACCATAAGTTTGGCTTTAACTCTGAATTCGGGGATTAGACATGTGGTATTGAAGAGAGTCTTCACTTTCTATTTTTGTCAGTTCTTTCTCACTCTGGAGCTGTATCTTCACTCTTGTAAGGTTACTGAGAAAAAGGAAATCTATGAAAGGTCAATCAAAGGCTTTGAAAATTTTGCTGCCCTTGATTGGCTGGATTGGGGTATGTGCCCATTTATGAATTCATCACCGTGTTCAGGGATATGAGATGGGCATGCAGGATTACCCTGGTTGTATGTTCTGGAAACTAGGAGCAAAACTGGCTTATCAAAAGTATCTGGGAACAGTGGATTTGCTTTGATTGATTACTATAAGACAGAAGGGCATATAGTGAGTGGCAAAAGAAGATGGCCTTCTAAGTGAACTTAAACATCATTAACTGTTTCAATAACCAACACAATCACTTCACAACTAGTTCAAAGAGTTAGAGATAGAGGCAAAAAACTCCCAGCAGCAAACATGATGCAGAAGGATGGTTGTTGGAGGGAGTTTGATAGCAGCTGGCTTAGTGATGTGGCCACCAACCCCTAATTTATTTATATTTTTATTTTTTTAATTTTTTTGGAGACAGAGTCTCACTTCGTTGCCCAGGCTGGAGTGCCATGGTGCATTCTCTGCTCACTGCAACCTGCGCCTCCTGGATTCAAGTGATTCTCCTGCCTCAGCCTCCTGAGTAGCTGAGATTACAGGCACGTGCCACCACACCCAGCTTTTTTTGTATTTTTAGTAGAGACAGGGTTTCACCATGTTGGCTTGGCTGGTCTTCAACTCCTGACCTCAGGTGATCTGCGTGCCTTGGCCTCCCAAAGTGCTGGGATTACAGGTGTGAGCCACTGCGCCCAGCCTACCAACCCCTAATTGACAGCAAAACACATCTGGCTTTTGTGTATCGGCTTGAACACTCCCTAGATGTGTCATCTTGGCCAAGTGACTTACTAGTTTGATCCTTGGTTACATCACTTTTAAAATGAGGATAACACCTATCTTGTAGGGTGTACTAGTTTCCTAGAGGTGCTGTAAGAAATTACCAAAAACTATGTGGCTTAAAACAACAGAAATTCATTCTCTTTTAATTCTGGAGGCTATACATTCAAAATCAAGGTGTTGGCATGGCCAAGCCACGCTTTCTCTGAAGGCTGTGGGGAATAAATTGTTTCATTCTTTTTTCTTTGTTCCTGGTGTTGCCAGTAATCCTTGGGGTTGCTCAGCTTGTAGAGGGATCACTCCAGTTCCCGTCTCTGTTTCACAGTGTTTTTCCTCTTTGTCCACATCTCTTCTTCTTCTTCTTCTTTTTTTTTTTTTTTTTTTTTTTTTTTTGAGATGGAGTCTTGCTCTGTCGCCCAGGCTGGAGTGCAGTGGCACAGTCTCGGCTCACTGCAAGCTCCGCCTCCCGGGTTCACATCATTCTCCTGCCTCAGCCTCCTGAGTAGCTGGGACTACAGGCGCCTGCCACCATGCCTGGCTAATTTTTGCATTTTTAGTAGAGACATGGTTTCACCGTGTTAGCCAGGATGGTCTTGATCTCCTGACCATGATTCGTCTGCCTCAGCCTCCCAAAGTGCTGGGATTACAGGCGTGAGCCACTGTACCCGGCCATCTCTTCTCTTCTTATAAGGACGTTTGACATACTGAATTAGGGCCTACACTAGTTCAGTGTGACCTCATTTTCACTTGATTATCTCAGTTAAACCCTATTTCTGAATAAGGTCATATTCACAGGTATGGGGGCTTAGGACTTCTACATATCTTTTTTGGGGGAAGCAATTCAGCTTATAACATAGAGTTACATAATAATCATGTGAGATGATGCATTTAAACATCATTATCAGCTAATGCTCCCCAGCCAGCTATTCAAAGCTTGCAGTGTTAGGATAAGTGTTAAAAAATATATTTTATGATGTATAGCAAATATATAGACACTTGCTCAAAATGTAAGTATGACCTCAAAAATTTTTTTTAAACTGAGCACAGCCATGTAAACAACACCCAGATCAAGAAATGGAACATTGCTAGGACATAGGATCATAGACTAAGTGTATGTTTAGCCTCCTTGAATAAGACTAAATGGTATTCCAAAGCAGTTGTACCAATTTACACTCCCAAAGCAAGGTATACAAGTTTCAGTTGTGCAACATTCAGGAGAGAAAGTTTGTATTTCTTCTATTCTTTTCCTGTTGATGTCTGAAACATCTTATCAAGATCTGTAAGAAGCTGCTAAAGAAAATTCTAGTTTAGTTCTCTCCTTGGATCAAAAATTAATAAAAATATAGGAAAATCTTAGTTTAACATCTCTTCTGATTAACAAATGAGGGATGGACTGCCTAATGTGACTTCTGGAACACAAGTCAAGGTGGTCTTTACGGACTTCTGCAAATGTAGATACCTCCCTCACATCACTATGTGGCTTATCTGGTTTCCAGGAGTTTAAGGTTCTTGGGTACTTGGTGTGTTGTGACATTTAATTTGGATGTACATTTTTATTTAGACCTGGGAATAAGGGACATAGAATATAGTAATGCATTCATAATATATAACTTGAGGGTCTGAGGTCCACAGAAGCTCCATAAGTTGCCCAGGGTCAGCTAAGAAGTGTTAATGACTGACTTGGAGGCTAAAAATTTGTATGTAGCCACTGATTTTCACACTAAATGTTCATATATTTCTATTTACTTGAGTTTTTTCATATATGACCCAAAGGGTCACACAATTGTTAAGTCAGGGAAGTTTCTCTCTTTATTCTCATTTGCTAGAATAATGTATGCTGATAGTTGAAAATATAAAAGCCATCAGCACTTTGTCATCCAACACTGCTTCTATTCTTTTTAGCTACTTGATTCAGCATCCAGCTCATCTCTTCTTGGTTTTCTTCCAGACTCTGATTGTGTTAATCCTCTCTCTCCTACCCCAGAAACCTTATGGGGAACAAGATTGTTTTCATCTATCTTTTCCAGAAACTGCAGGGCCTTAAAAAAAATCATGATTGCCAAAAGGACTTTAACTGTCTTGAACCATAGAAAGAACCAACAAAGGACAGAATTTAAAACAGGTCCAGTTACTGACTTAGAATATGCTCCCTCTTAAAAGTACAATGTATGAAGCCTCTGAGGCTTATTGGAAAGGTCAATAACTTTGAAATCAATATAGCTGAGTTCAAATCCAGGATTTGGATTTGCACCTTGGACCTTTTAGAGCCTCTATGTCTATCATTTTTATAATGATGATAATGCTGCAAGACTTAGAGATAGTAAATTTCAAAACTCAGCGCAATGCCTTACACTAAGCTGTAGACATCATTATTGGTATTATTACCTATTATTGAGGCAAGGTATACTCAAGACACATTCATGTACTTTATTATCAAAGTAACATGTTTGTTAAGCTATGTAGGAACTCTCTAAGACAATTAAAGAAGAAGCAAGAACAGGCTTTTTCCTAAATACTTAACACTTAATGCAATATTAGCACAGATGTTGGAGGAACCACAGCCTGTTTGTAAGTACACTTTCAAACAGAAAAGTGCCAGGGCAGTGGTTCTCAAGCACAGATGAGTCTCTTCTAGGGCTTTAAAAACATACAACACTCCGAGCACTTCCCCTGAAATATTGATGGATATTTTAATATGGTGCTCAGCTCTGGAGCCAGACTGCCTGTGTGTGGATTCCAGCTCTCCCATTACTAGCTAGGTAACTTTATGGTGTTATTTAATTTCACGGCTCCGGCTTTCCCAGCTTACTCTGCATACACAGGTTACTCTGTAGCATAAAGAAAACACTGGCACTTGCCCATTACATAGGAAGGACTCAACAAATGCTTGCTCTCATCAAGAGGTAGTCTGTATTAAAAATGAAAAACAAAAATCTCCCTGACAAATATGTAGTTCAAATTTGTTTGAGAACAACTGACCTAGTGACAGAAATGTAATACTGCATTTTGGGTAAAAATCGTATATACCAGATTGTAACTTCTTAAATTCTTCACTTTTCGTGAGATCTTAAAAAAAACCCCAAAACTTATGTGTATGAAATTGAATGAGATATACCTTTGTCTTGAGAAAAATTAAATTATATATATAGTTTTGAATACACACACACACACCTTTCTATTTGTAAAAAGCATTCATCCATATGTACTTCTGTTTTATAATTGATTACACCGAAATTGCCTCCTTATAAAGAAATAAGAATGTGAGAAACTGGAGTAGATTTCAATTTACAAGGTCACACCTCCCAGAATCCAGAAAATGCTTTTTCCTAACAGCGGAGGTGCCTTAACCCACATGTCAATTGCCCAAGTTTTTAGTACCAGTAGTGATCTTTGCATTAGGGATTAAAGAAGCTCCAGCTTAATATTTGAAGTATTAGTATCACATCCACTCTGTGGCTTGTCTGGCTTGGAACTTGTGAATTTTTTCTGATGACTACTTCAGGCTTTGTTCTGAACCAGCTCTTTCTATGGTGCCAGATCTGGTAGACCAATTTCTATTTCCGTTTCCATGTTTAAGTTCTCCTTGTTTCCTGCCTCAGAACCTATAGAGTCTCCATAAATTGGCTTTCAAATTGCCGCTGCCCTTTCCTGCAGCGCTGATGGAGAGGGACCTCAACCGATTCACAGATTTCCCTGTCTGCCTGGATTTTTCAAGATTATCTGCTTGCACATCCACAGACTTCATGTTTTGTCTCCATTAGAAAAATTTTAGTATTTTGAATTTTCTCTCTTTTTCATGTGATCAGTCTAGGTTAAGTTTTGTCAATTTTGTTGATGTTTTGAAAGAATCAACTTTAGTCTTTGTTGACTGTATAATTTTTCTATGTTTAATTTCATTTATTTCTGCTCTATTCTTTATTATTTCCTTTGTTCTGATTCTTTGGGTTTAGTTTGTTCTTAATTTTCCAGTTACCTAAAGTGGAAGGTTAGGTTACTGGCTTGAGCCCTACTTTCTTTTTTAATATAGGAACTTACAAACATAAATTTCCCTCCAAGCACAGCTTTAAATTAAACCTGTAAGTTATGTTGTATTTTTGTCTTCATTCATCTCAAAGGATGTTCTAATTTTTCTGATAACAACTTCTTTGAAACATTGGTTATTTATGAGTGCGTTTTTACCTATTTGTAAATTTCCCAAACTTCCATTTGTCGTTAATTTCTAACCTAATTGCATGTAGTTACATAACATATTCTGTACGACTTCAATCTTGTAAAATTTATTGAAGATTGTTTTATGGCCTAGCCTATGGAGAATATTCTGTATGTGCTTGAAAAGAATGTGTGTCTGCTGTTGTTGAGTGAAAGGTTCTATTAGATCTCTTAGGTCTATTTGCTTTAGGGTGTTGTTCAGGTCGTCAGTGACATTATCTTCTGTCTAGTTGTTTTACCCATTATGGAAAGTACATATTGAAGTCTCTAATCATGTTGAATTATCTGTTCTCCCTTCAATGCTGTCATCGTTTGCTTTATGCATTTTGGTGGCTCTGTTGTTAGGTGAATATATGTTTATAAGTGTTATATCTTCCTAATGTATTGATCTTTCTATCACTATAAATTGTCTCTCTTCATATCTAGTAACGTTTTTATTTTAAAATTATACTTAATCTAATATTTGTATATTAGTACATATTAGCATATGTACTTCAGCTCTCTCAAGGTTGTTATTGGCATGATATATTTTATTTTCATGATTTTACTTATATCTTTGGATCCAAAGTATGTCTTCCATAGACAGCATATACTTGGATTTTGTTATTGTTGTATTCTCCAGTGCCTTTTGATTGGATTGTTTAGTCTATTCATGTTTAATGATATTAATGATTTGATGAACTTTAGTTCTGCCATTTAAATTTTTGTTTCAGTTCTGCCATTTAAATTTTTGTTTTCTACATATCTTCAGAATTTTTTGTTCCTTTGTTTCTCCTTTACTTGTTCCTTTCTCAGCAAGTGGAAAATTTCCAGTAAAATTTTTAATTCCTTTAATAATTTTAATACTATTCAAAAATTTATTTTCTTTGTGGTTGGTCTAGGGTTTACAATACATGTCTTAATCTATCAGAATTTACTTCAGACTTACAGTAATTCAATTCCAGTGAGATATAGAAACTTTACTCCTATATAGCTGGATATCTCCATATAATTATTTTTTCTGTGCTGTTATTGTAATACACTGTGTGTGTGTGTGTGTGTGTGTGTGTAATTCAACAGTATATTGTTATATGTCTTTTAGAGAAGTTGAAAGAAGAAAGGAGAGCAAGTATACATTTATGAAGCTTGTTATATGAACCATTTTATTTACCATTTCTGGTTCTCTTTATTTTTCTTCTGTGGATTTAATTTATCATGTGGTATCATTTTCTTACTCCAGTAGGGCTTTGCTCCTATTCACCTCCTTTATGCTATTATTGTCTAATACGCTATGCTTCTATATATTATAGTCCCAATACACTTACATGCATATTATATAACACAATTGCTTTTTAAATCAGGTATGATAAGAAAAAAGAGGAAATATACAATAATATTGTTTTTCATAATTACCCACATAATTAGCACTACTGAAGCTCTTTATTTTTTCCATGTAGAATCAGATTACTTTTGTGTGTTACTTGCTTTCAGCCTGAAAAATTTCTTTTAATATTGTTTGTAATGCAGACCTACAAGAAAAAAAATTCTCAGTTTTTGTTTCTGTGGAACTGTCTTTATTTTACTTTCTTGTTTGAATGATGTTTTTACTGTATAGAATATTCTCAGTTGGCATTCCCCTCCCCACCAGTACTTTGAATATACAATTCCAGTGCCTCTGGCCTTCATGTTTTTTGATGAGAAGTCAGCTGTTATTTATTGAGTTTTGTGTGTGTGGGTGTGTGTGTATATATATAAGGCGTGTATATATATAATGTGACTACATACACATATATAAGGTGTCTAAGAGTGGTAGTCTTTGGTAATGATTCTACTTGGAGTTCATTGAGATTCCTAATTTTCAGATTAATGATTTTCATCAAATCTGGGGAGTTTTAGTCATTATTTCTAATAAAATATTTTTGTTTCTCTCTCTATTCTTTATTTGGTACTCCCATTTCATGTTCTGAGGCTTTATTGATTTTTCTTCATATTTTTCCTTTTGTTCTTCTGATTATATAATCTCTATTAATCTAACTTTACATTTGCTGTTTTATTTATTTACTTATTTGTCTTCTGCCAGCTAAAATGGTGCTGGGGACATATGAGCCATGCCAGTAGCCTATCTCTCATGGGGTAAAAGCTTTAGCCCTAGACTGTTGATTGCCTGTAGTAACTTTTTTATTTTGGTTATTGTACTTTGCAATGACATAATTCTAATTTAGTTCTTTTAAAAAAAATTTATCTATACTTGCTGATATTTTCTATTTTATATGTCATTCTCATAAAACCTTCCTTTACATGTTTAAACATGGTTTCCTGTGGTTTTTGGAATGTATTTATGATAATAGCATGAAAGTCTTTGTCTGCCAAGTCTAACATCTGGGCCCACATATACATATAGTTTCAATTATTCACTTTTATTTTCTGTGTATGCATCAGATGTTTTCTTTACATGTCTTGTAGTTTCTTTTATTGAAATGGACCTTTTGGATACTGAACCTCACTTTGTCCCCATGGACTTGTTGTTCTTGTTTGCTTGTTTCTTTGTTTACAGACTCAGCTAGACCAGTTGAGGAAAGTAAACTTCCTCCACAGCATGACACCTCTGGTGTCACTCCACAGAGAGTGCAGCTTTGGGCATATGTGCAATCTTTCTGACCAACAGAGATAAGTGTTATTCTACCTAGGCTTTCTTTGCCTATTCCTTTTCCCGGCCTTCCTCTTAAGTTTCTTGCTAGTATGTCTATTGATGTTATACTCAGCTCTTACAGTTCACTATTTGCAAATTGATTGCTGTATTGTTTTCATCAAAACTCTGTGACTTAAATTGTTTCACAGTCTGATCCAATTAAATTCAGGCATCTTTTTCAAGTTAGGGTGTTGCTAGACTTTGATGTTTGCCCCAACTCCAAGGCTTCTAGTGGTCTACTGTTTCACTTACTCCTATCATGAAGCTATCCGTGTCCTCTCTATTGCTCATTACTAGTATGTCTATTGCGAATTTCCCCATAGTCAGTTACATATACACTCAATCCCCTTAGGAAGAGTTTCAGAGCTCTCTGTTCTTATGGACTGCCTATCCCCTTGAGCAAAAACTGCACAACTGCTCTGGAGTTGGTAAAAAGGACAGCATCACACTTCTTCAGAAGTGACACTCTTTCACTATTATTGGAGCACTGGTCAGGTAAGGTAGCTCCTGATCTTCTCAGCTTGCCCCTTCCTCTGTGAAACCTTTGCTCTATGAGCAAGCTGTGATGGGGACAATGAGAGCCCACTATTCTTAGTCTACAAAATCTGGAGTACAATTTCTACCCATTGTACTCCAGTTTTTTCAACGCTTTCTGCCTGGAATCATTCTGAAACATGGTGTTGGGGGCATATGAGAGATGCCAATAGCCTGTCTCTCCTGGGGCAAAACTTTAATCATAGACTGGAGCTAAAGAGGGAAAGGAAGTCCTAACTTTCTGGCCATCAATGCAGAGTAGGCTCCTATCACACTAAAATTTGGAGTTGGGGGGAGGGAGTTCATGACTCAAATGCACACATGGCTCTTATTAGTTTTACTGAGATTTATTAAAGTTTTTGAATAAATGTTTATTTTTAGAGACATTACATTAAAAATAATTTTCACCAGTTAAAATAGTTATTTGAGGAGAGGGTCTGCTAGCTTTTTCTACTGCTCTTTCAGAAGTCCCAGCTCCTCTTCTTTTTCTGACATCATTGTAATTTAATTTTTGACCTGATTCTACTTATTGATCTTTGCCTGTTCTACTTTATTCTGACATTGGGAACACTTGAGTATGTGCTATAAGAATAGGAATGCTGAAGGCAACCACAGGACTGTGTATTAACAGTAATGCATATTAGGCCAGATTGCCTCCTCGCCTGAGGGAGGGTGAGGTTTTCCTACCCAATCTCTGTTAAAAGCCCAAACAGGAAATGCTTTACCAACCTCCGGAGAAATATACACTTAGCACAATCTCTATGACTAGTCTTATGCTACAGGATTTTCCCAAGCAAATAGCTTCACTGAATTTCTCCAGGCTTCTGTCCACAGAGTATCTATTTTACTTCATGTTTTGACTGTGGCCAGAGATGGAAGGTACGGTTTAGGGGACTTTTTATGGAGGGGAGATTAGATAACATGTTGGAGGAGGAGTTTCATGAAAAGAGGAATCCATTGGGAAACATTTTAAAGCCACTGGCCCAGGATCACCACAGAGGGTCCAGATCTGAGCTTTTTCCTCTCTAGGGAACAAAGGAATGTATATATCAATATTATTTTTGTATTGATTCCATCCTCTTCAATAACTAAAAGTATAAGATTGATTAAAAATAGAAATAAGTCAATGGATTATGAAGATTTAGAAGTTCAAAGCTGCGGGAGTATGTAATAAAATGGGTATAGGGGGAGATGAAGAAAAGGAAGGTGTCAAGAATTACCTAAATTTCTATGATTGTTCAACAGTGGATTAAATTTCTTATGGAGGGGGGTGTAGGGGGAAAAGAGAAAGGGCCTAGGATAGACTTTTGAATATTACAAGGAACTAAAAGCTTCTGGTGAAGAAGATGAGCCTATGAGATAATTGAGACATGGAGAAAAGGGTGAAAGAAAGAAAATTAGGAGCTTCTGGGAAAAGATAATGTTTAATTTAAAGAAAGTAGCCAAAAGTATGATTTGCTCTTAAGAAGTTACAGCAGGAGAGGCTGAAAAGGACATTTGATTCTGTGACATGGATGTCATTGGAGACCATAGTAGGAAGCGATCATGAAAGGGATGGAGCCGAGTTTTATTAGAGATTTGAGAAATGAATGGGAGATGACTTGGTGGAAATAGGCACGTGTAGGCAAGAGATGACTGGTGCAAACTCCTTTTTCCTTTTTAAGTCAGGAGAGGCATTAAGAGAGCAGAAAATCATTAAAGAAATAAGGAGATAATTCACTATGGAGAGGAAGTTCATCACAAGAAGGAATGAGGGCAAGACTAACTCATCTAGTGCCTGGGGCTGAGAACAGAGTAAAACACTGGAACTAGACAGACACTCTGGCCCTGGTTTTTATTACCTGTGTAACTCTATATAAGCAATACACTTAGTCTCTCTGCACCTTGGTTTTCTCGTTTGTAAAGTGAGAGTAACTGAACCTACACTGAAAGTTTCCCATGACACACAAAAAGAGGGATCACAAATGAGACCATGTATATCAATCACCAGGTGCGTAATGTGTTAATAAATGTTTCTTTATCCAGTCTATCATTGGTGGGCATTTGGGTTGGTTCCAAGTCTTTGCTATTGTAAATAGTGCTGCAGTAAACATACATGTGCATGTGTCTTCATAGTAGAATGATTTATATTCCTTTGGGTATATACCCAGTAATGGGATTGCTGGGTCAAATGGTATTTCTGGCTCTGGATCCTTGAGGAATTGCCACACTGTCTTCTACTTGTAACTTGCAACTAAGGATAGATGTTATATTTCTCATTTATATTTATCAAATAAATGTTAGTTGACTTGTAAAAAAAAATGAATAAAAATAAATGTTTCTTTTCTTCTTTTGCTCAACTTTGCTTACCCTATTTTCTTGCAAATGTATATGAACGTCTTACTAATGTTTTGTGCATGAATACCTTTGCAGGAACACTGTTTATTCAATTAAAGTCATTGAGACAATACATACTATTTATTGAGCATCTATGTGAACAAAGGGAATCTCTGAGGGGCTCACAAATGCGCATGACACAATTGGATCACATTTAAATATAATTAGTCCATCCCATTGTAGAAAAATAAAGCTATATAAGAGAGAGTATAGGAGCATATGTAGCGTATATTTTGAATCTAGGCTACAGGGGATAGTGTTCTGGGGACAGCAATGGCTGTGACGGAGAGAGAAATGATGTGAGAAATTTTAGGTGAGAGAGTAAACAGATGTGGAAATAAACTAGATCCAGTTGGTGAGTGGGAAGAATGAGACAAATACAATGCTAAAAGTTTTGGCTTGGGTGTCTGGAGAGGTGGATATTGTTATTCTCCAAGAATTGTCTTGATGGCTCATTGAGTGGCCACTGGCACTACAAAGCTGTATGTTGAGCAGAACAAAACATCTATAACACACTCCATATAATTTGGAGGATTTTAAGTGAACTTTTGGTGTGATTTGCACAGGAGAATATGACATATATGAAAAGGTCTATAACATTTTTAGGAGTAAAGCACTAAAGTATTCCAGAACCAATTATTGTGCTATAATCAGTTTCACAGAAAATGCTTCTGTGAACATTACCAATTGTGCAAAAACTGTGCATTTTGACATGTGTCACTTCTAGAAAAAGTTATTACAGGACATTAGTGGCCTTCCTCATGTTCTCTCCAAACATTGAAAGCTCCACTATGGCGACTGCCGGCAAACAGCAGGAACAACAGCAGATTCCAGCAAGTGCTTTTTCTTCTGTCTGTGTTTTGACTGTCATAGTTTCAGCTTGTAACAAAAGGAGTAGGTTTTCCTGTGGCTAAATGGACCTGGGAGGTTTGAAAAGTAAATCATTAAAGGGTTTCATGATGAGATTGAAATGTATTATTGATATGTTGAACACCACATGGGTATAAAACAAAAGCAATGTAAACAGAGAATGTCTCCCCACTGACCCAAGTGAGGAATTTCCAGATGCCGTCACAGCGGGTTCTGTGGATGGAACCTTTGCTGCTTCCAGAAGGTCAAACTGATGACCTTCTCTGGACACACACACATGCACCCACACTAAACACATGAATACACACACACAAACACATATTCACATTCTTTTAAACTCAGCATGGTAAACTGATAGCATCGGTTGCTTTTCTGCCTTGATGGGACTTCTGAACATTTATTTTGAGTTTTGCAATAGTATATGTGATTTGAAGAGACAGAGAATTTCCCGTCCACCAGAGGAAGAGTAATTTCTATGTTAAAGTCATGATCAATCACAGTGAGATTCTTTTTTATTAATGCCTTGTAGGCTGAGAGAGCATCGGAGCTGGAGGGGAAATCTGAGAGCACACTCTTAGTTTAACAGATGTAAAGTAGCAGAAGGTAGAAGTGACTTATTATACCTGAACTCAGTCAACTGGTCAGTGGCAGAGCACATGTGAAAAACAGTCTTCTTGTGCCCTTTCCGTGCTCATTTTATCATAATGTCATATCTCCTTTTCAGTTTTCCTCAGTGATGGTCTTATAGACAGTATAAATAATTCCAAATAGAGAACCATTTGGGAATCAGTTATTCATTCCTTTTGTTTTCTCCATAAATGTTTTACGTTGGGTTATGCTTTCTTTAGACTATTTCAGTTTCCGAGTAATCTATCTTGCTGGGATCTATGTTCCATCAGCATACCATGTGGCAGAGGAAAAGCAACCTAAGATTCTTTAAAAATAAATTTTACCTATAGAGTTCAATATTTTAGTTTTCTGGGATTTTATTTTTCTGTTTTATTTGCTAGAATATGCAAGCTTTAATGCATGTTCTAATGAGGGTCACTACACCTCAAAACTCTATGCTCTTTACATCATACCTTTTATTTTAAGTATGCTTATTTTCTAAAATTTACTTTGTGGCCAAGTATATATTTTATGCATAAAAATAAAAACCCACAAGGTTGTAGAAAGAGCATGGCTTTTGTACGAGTAAACCCAGTTTCCAATCCTAGTTCCTTCACTTCTCAGCTCTGAGAAAACGATCAGGTAAATGCATATCTCTGTTTTCTCATCAGCATCATTTGTAAAGTGTGGATCCCATAGCATGGCTATAAAGACAAAATAAAATAATGCAGGTAAGTTCTTCGCACAATACAGGACATTGGTATGGGAAATAAAATAATTTAAACAGTTCATTTCAGTTTGCTCACTTTAATATTCCATCACAATTTTATAAGCCACCCTTGGGCTCCATGAGTTTTACCTAAGTCATTCTGTTATGAGAAATTAACAATGAAAATGCTTTGGAAAGAAATTAACTACTGTGAAGAAAAATGGGATAGTGATAGTCATTTTGGGGGCATTAATAAAATGATTAGAGTATTTTTCCAACATTTTTCTACTCTTGAGTAATACAGATGCAAAGATAATTTCTAAAGGAATGGTAAAGCCTCCTCATTCAACTCCGTTAAACACTACAATCCTTAAACCTCATGGCTTTACAGGAGGCTGATCAGTTCTGATGATAGCAGTGTTCTTCTCTTCCATGCTCTGTCATGGAGAATCTTGACCAGGCAAAGGACCATGGCTGGATTGCAGAGCTTAAGACTTGGTGCATCGCCTGATGGTGAAATAATAGCTCTAAATTTTAAGAACTTTACAGCCCTCTCAACGATCCAATCGAAACCTCTTATTTTACAGCTATGGACACCAGAGTACACAAATTTCACTTTAAAAATCAGTAAATAGATTGGCATCTAGCAGACAAATATTCAATACTTGTTGAATGACACAAAGTATGTCTTTTGTGCAAAAGTGTTAGGTTGGTGCAAAAGTAATTGTGTTCTTTGCCATTACTTTTGTACCAACCTAATAGATTGTTTTAAGATTAAGTAGATTAGGAAAATTGAAATGATAGCTCTTTCAGATTTTAAAAATAGCTATCTTCAGTTTTAATTTCTTTGGAAATTCACTTTCATTTTCCTTGAGTTTAACTTTCTTTCAACATGTTGATAATAGATAGACAATTAATTCCAAAACAATACATTAAATTGTTCTAAGAAAGCTGGCTTTTTTTTTTCTTTAAGTTCCTTACCGAGACAGCTGCGGCAGACAAATGCTTCCCTGTTTCTTTTTCTTTCTTTTTTCTTCTTCTTTTTCTTTTTATTTTTTTTTTTCTGCTCAGGGATGAGTGATTGTTTCCTTCCACAAATTAAAATGAATCTCAAGGTCAGAGCATGCATTTATTTTGTTCTTTTTCTCTAAGGTGATCCGTTTCAATACCATTTGCAGTTTTTGTGACTTTTTTTCAATTACTGATTTATACAGTTTAGGATCTTGCTTTGGGTCCTTTTACGCAACAGGTTTTCAGAGTGGTCAAAACAGAAGCATAAAGGGGCTGTTTTGCAAGTATTTTAATCTTAGCCCAAAGCATTTGGAAACTTCAGTGAATATGTTCTGCTAAGTATTATAATCTTTCTCTAACAATTTAAAATTTTAAGCACCAGTGACGTGATACTTACACACCTAGACCCAGACTGCCTCAGAGAGGAAATGAGTATGTCTACATGTTCTTCACTGAAGCTGCATTATAACTGAGGGGCTAAGCAATTTCTATCATGTGCAATGAAATCCTGACCTGATCCAAGGTCCAATTATGAATTCTGAGCCACAGGCACACAAGTAATATCACGTGAGGCCTTGTAGTTGTTTAATATTTTCTTCTTAGAACATGCTTTTACCAAAGAACTCATTCTTTTGTTGAGTTTCTGAACCAAATTCAATAAATGTCTTTAGATTTTAATAGTTACTTAAAAGCAGGGTTAAATTTTAGAGACAGAAATATTTGGATCTTTCTTCCTTTGATGGTTCCAAGATCATGCTAAACAATGTAGACAACCTACAAAATGATTCTTTACGTGAATATTTCCAAATATTAGTGTGAATGAGATAAGTAAAATTTCTAAATACAAGAGTGACTCTCTTATGTCTGTTTTTACTTTTGAAAAAATTCTGTATATTAGCAATCATATAGTCATACCCATCCTACGTTGTCAAAGATTTGTTTGTACCTAGGATAAATAATAAAAACCCTTGAGTAGATTAATGGATACTGTATTCCTCTTTTTTTCTTTTTCTTTTTCCTTATGTAAATTGTAAACAGTACATCCTATGAGAAACTGGAGAAGCAATGAGTAGCCCAGAGCCAATAATTACCTTTTCTCTTTGTTTACACCAAGGTTCAGAGGGCATTTCTTTTTCTTTTCCATTGAAAAAAAAATCCTTCCTCATTCTCCAAAACACATTAATGGTAAAAAATAATCCCCAGTCCAACTAGCATCGTTAATAAGAATGGAAAGCATTGGACATCAGCCCCGCTTGCCCAATGCCTTCTTTTCCTTCCCGAGTGAGGAATGTTAACTGCATTGTGCTGTAATGAGCCATGCCCAAACTACTGTTTTCTGGTCCACTGTTTATTTGATTTCTTTATTGTAATGAAACTCAGATGGTTGGTGTTTACACTAGCAGTGAGCTGGGAGATCACGCTGGGAACCATTCTAATTAGCTGCAAGTGGGTCTCAGAATTAGAATGGAGGAAAGAACAAATTTTTAGTAACGACTTTAAATTGAAGCCCTCATTTATTTTCATTATGGCCAGACCAGAAGCAAGCTAATGTTTCCCAGGTCTTTCCGTGCAAGGCCTGTGGCTCAGTTCAGTGGAGAAGGATTCAGCTATTTTAGATGCACTTCAGCATACATTGCTCCAGGAAAGAGAATGTTTAAGGTAACACTGGAGCAAGGAGCCCAGCTGGAGATTTCAGAGCAGAAGATGAAGTGGACACAAGCAGAGAGCAAACTCTCTGCCTAACTCTGAATTCACTTCATATAAAGGATTATGTTTTCTGAGCTCTGTTCTGAAATCACCTTTCTCTGCCTGGGTGTATTCTCAGAAATGAAATCTTTTGGTGTTCATAGCAAAATGAACAGTGAATTATGTTTTACCATTCAGCACACAACGGAGACCACAGTTTAACAGGAAAATGGCTTGCCCTAATGAGCCAGTGTTTACATATCTTCTGGGTTTGTGGTGTTCTTTCTTTGGAAGCAACTAATTGGTCAATCATAAGAGATTTTGAACTATCTAGTCAGACTTCATGAAGAGAGTACCTCTAACACATGCTCTGTAGCATGAAACATCATTTTAATGGCTACAACATGTGGCCAGATGCCTTCCATGGCTTATTTTGTGATATAATTCTAGCATGTGAATTGGTAAAACATGATTTATAAAAGCTACAATAGTCTTACTGGAGTAATCAACAGTTCTTCTCTGTAGAGGCATCTATGTCTACATGTTCTTGTCTGCTTTTTTTTTTTAACCAACCAACTTTGGGGGTGAATTTAATGAGAATTTTAAAACTAGAGTTGAACATATTTGCTGTTTGCTATATAAAAATTAAATTGTGTTTTGCAGAAAATAGTGTAGTATTTGTAATCTTGTTCTGGAAGACTTTTTTTGTTCTTTTTCTGTTCTTTCAAATGTGATAATGCTAATAATCTGACTTTTTTTCTGAATGGGAGAAAATATTTGGAAATCATATATCTAATGCAGTACTTTTACTTAGGGCAAGCTTGTCCAACCTGTGGCCCAAGACAGCTTTGAACGTGGCCCAATACAAATTCATAAACATTCTTAAAATATTATGAGATTTTTTTGGTGATTTTTTGTTTTGGCGATTTTTTTTTTTTTTTTAAGCTCATCAGCTATTATTAGTGTTAGTGTATTTTATGGGTGGCCCAAGACAATTCTACGATGTGGCCCAGGGAAGCCAAAAGATTGGACATTCCTGGCCTAGAGTATATAAAGAATTCCTACAACATAATGATTAAAAGACAATGCAATTAAAATGGGCAAATGATCTGAATATTTTTGCAAAATAAATATACAAATATTTAATCAGAACATGAATGAATTTAATATACACATATTTAATTAGAACATAAATGAATTTAAACATGAAATGATGTGTGATATCATTAGTCACCAAGAAAATGCAAATCCAAGCCACAGTAAGTTAGTCGCTAGGACTGTCATAATCAAAAGGCAGGTAATGAGAAGTGTGGTTGAGGATGCAGAGAAATTGGAACTCTCATATTCTGCTGATGGAAATGTGAAATGGTGCAGCCACTTTGGATAATAGTCTGGCAGTTTCTCAAAATGTTAAACACAGAGTTACCATACAACTCACCAATTCCACCCCAGGTACATAACCAAGAGAAATAAAAACATATGTCCACATGAAGACTTGTACATAAATGTTTAACAACATTAAGCACCAGAAATGTTAATGAACTGATGAATAGGTAAACATATTGTACATTCATACCGTGGAATATGAACAATAAAATGAATGGAGATCTGATACATAATATAGCCTAGATGAATTTTAAAAATATTTTACTAAGTGAAAGAAGCTGGTCACAACCCATGTAGTATGATTCCATTTATACGAAATGTCCAGAAAGGGCAGATCTATAGATAGAATAGAGATAGAGAGTAGATTATAGAGAGAAAGTTGATTAGTTGTTGCTTAGGGATGAGGAAGGGGATGGGGGAATTTTGGAGTAGTGATTAAAAGGTTTGGGATTTCCTTTGGGATGATAAATATGTTCTAAAACTGATTGTGATTGCAGTGTATCTGTTAACATATTAGGTTGGTGCAAAAGTAATGTAAAACCACAATTACTTTTACATCAACCGAATACTCAAAACTCTTGAATTGTATGTTTTGACTGTATACAATTGAAGTGTATGTTATGTGAATTATAATTCAAGACAGTTGTGACAAAAAAAATTGATGTTTATTTGCTTTAAAATAAAATTTCATTTAAAAAAAATCTATGAAATAAAATAGGCCTGTGGAAAAGTCCTTCTGCAAACAGCAGGCATGTAGCACTCCCTGCAATTCCAGGAGAGCACAGTGTATTTCCTTTCCTCCAGCCTGTACTTACCTTGTCTCTCTGTCTGGAATGTCTTTCCATTGTTAAAAGCCTTCCAATTCTCCAAAGTCCACCGCCATTCCTATTTCTTCCATGAAGCCTTCCTGGATGAGCCTAGCTGGGATACTCTTTTCTTGATGCCCTCCCAGAACACAGTGATAGCGACCATCTCCTGAGTTTTGATCAGAAGGGTAGGGTTGTTTAGATATTATTTAGTCTAAACTTGTCATTTTATAGATGAGAGACTCAACACACAGACAGGAAGACTGCCCTACTCAAAGTTACATAACTGTTTGAGATAAAATCAAGATTTCTGTTCTTGATAGACCCTGAAGGCGAGAATGAAGAACTGCCAACCTCCAAAAAATGGAAAAAAAAAAAAAGGAAAATATGTGTGTTTTGTAATTAATTTTGTTACAAAATCTTCTTTTCGCTTTGATACACCTACCATTCCTGGCTTGATTGTGGGACTGCAGGATTTGATATCAGAGGAAGGAGGGTCTTTCTGGGAACCAGAGGTGCTGTTGGAAAAGTCAGGACAATTTAAGGCTGTGCACCAGGTTCCAGCTCTGCAAATTTATAACACATTTCCATCCTATTACAAGTAAAGACATGGTCGAAGGGAACAGTGACAGTTTCAGGCAAATACTGAGTTTCAGTGGTGGTGGTTTTCATGAGACATCATTCCAGTGATCTTTATGATAGCTTCTCTCTTACATAGAGTCAGAGACATGATTTATGCATGATGTGGTTTATAAAAAGATGCCTTGGATAAAATGTAGTAAAATGAAATTTAATATATGGAGAAAACAGAATAGTGTAGGCTTTATGTAAATTAAAATTTAGTTAACTATAGATGTTTTGAGAGAACAAAAGAAACTGGAGGAGGTCTAGTCCTTGGGCCTGCAGGAATGAACTCATTCATCTACATTTCCATGGGAGACGATGGGTATAAAGTAAATAGTACCTCCCTGCCTCACAGCACTGTTGGGAAGCTCTAAAGGAAATACATCAATGTGGAAGACAGTGTGGCGATTCCTCAAGGATCTAGAACTAGAAATACCATTTGACCCAGCCATCCTATTACTTGATTTATCCCAAAGGATTATAAATCATGCTGCTATAAAGACACATGCACACGTATGCTTATTGTGGCACTATTCATAATAGCAAAGACTTGGAACTAACCCAAATGTCCATCACTGATAGACTGGATTAAGAAAATGTGGCACATATACACCATGGAATACTATGCAGCCATAAAAAAGATGAGTTCATGTCCTTTGTAGGGACATGGATGAAGCTGGAAACCATCATTCTCAGCAAACTATTGCAAGGACAAAAAACCAAACACCGCATGTTCTCACTCATAGGTGGGAATTGTACAGTGAGAACACTTGGACACAGGAAGGGGAACATCACACCCCAGGGCCTGTCATGGCGTGGGGGAAGGGAGGAGGGATAGAATTAGGAGATATATCTAATGTAAATGATGAGTTAATGGGTGCAGCACACCAACATGGCACGTGGATACCTATGTAACAAACCTGCACATTGTGCACATGTACCCTAAAACTTAAAGTATAATAATAAAAAAATAAAGAAATTGAAAGATTAGAAATAGAAAAAAAAAGGAAATACATCAATGAAAATGTCTTATAAACAGTGAAGTTTCTGGAACTTCCAATGCAAAGTTTATAAGGCTTTTACTACATCTATGTTTTCTCAACTTCATTTAAAATTTATTTTTCAGTTTTTACTGTGTCTTTAATGCTGGAGTAAGAGCCACAAAAACAGTGTTAAAAAATGATACAGGAGATAGTCCCTGTGTCTGAAAAAGATACCACTTTCCCTTTCTGTCTTCTGCTGCCTACTCCAATGTGATCAGCCTGCCAGGACAGTGCCTTCTCTTAGGGTAAAGGGGTGTCCTGTCCTTCTCCAGTTTCATCTCCTGCAAATCAGGGGGCAGGGTATAAGTCAGGTTAGCCCTGCTACTCTGTTCCTTGCCAGAGAATCCTGAATGAATTAAGTTCTTTTATCTCATTTGGCCTAATAATCAATGCAGGTATTTTCTATGGTAGATAAACTCAAAGAGGAGTCTTAGATTTGTCCAAATTTGTCATATATTATGCATGACACAGGAAGGCCTCTTGGGCAGATATTCAAAGTGACATTTAGGGACTGAAGTATAACTTGAGAGAGGCAGGTCTAAAGAAAGCACTGTGTTCATCCTCCACCTGTGTGCTGCAGAAACTAATATTATGATTGTAGCTGCCATTTTAGGCACCAATTCTGGAATTAGAGGATTTGATCTGTGCTACAAAAATTAACCAAATACCATATGGGGTACAGACCATTTGTGCTTGGTATTTCACTTTTTGAATTTTTGTCCTGCCGTTGATTGGTAGCAAAAAATCAGGTGTTCCTAGTCGTGTTCCTTTGTATCGTTTTTTTAACCTAATCTCAAATCAAGGACAATATTGTTGATCAAATAGCCACTGGCTTCATTGGCTTATCTCTAGATTCCTGAAGTCACCACTCCACACTCACACTTTCATCATCCTCTAAATATCTTGTGGTCTCCAGATCTCTCTGTATTGTTGATTATGACTGCCTTGGTCCGGGCCGTGGATTTCCAGGAGGTACCTCATAAGGGTGGTGGAAGGACAGGGACTGAGAGGCCCTTATTATTGAAGCTGTGTCATCACCTGGGCTTGAAGTGCAGCAACATCTCAGTGTAATTATTATTAAAAGGGGATTTTAAAGACCACAGCACTGTCTCCAGGAAATCAGGTTTCCTTGGAGATTTTGGAAGGAATAAAATCAATTAAAAAATAGATGTGGGGTCGGGTGCAGTAGCTGATGCCTGTAATTCCAAAACTTTGAGATATAAAGGTAGGGGAATTGCTTGAGATCAGGAGTTTGAGAAGAGCCTGGGCAACATAGAGAGACCCCCATCTTCCAATTTATTTTTAAAATTAACCAGGTGTGGTGGTGCACACTTACAGTCCCAGATACTCAGGAGGCTGAGGCAGGAGGATAACTCGAGCACAGGAGGTCAAGGCTGCAGTGAGCTATGATTGCACCACTGCACTCCAGCCTGAGCAACAGAGCAAGACCCTGTCCCTTAAAAAAAAAAAAAAAAGATTTGGGTCATGAGTCGGAGATTGCACCACTGCAGTCCAGCCTGGGCAACAGAGTGAGACTCTGTCTCAAAAAAAAAATTTAATATCTACAGCTTTTAATTATGAATGTTTGTGCTATAACCTCCCTCACATCCAAAACCTTCACAATAATCTACCCCCAAAATGTCATGCTTTGGGAGGAAGAAGAAAACAATTGATTTCCATGTCTGGAGCAGGAGAAAGAAAATACCCACAAGAGGTGAGATACAAGCAAAATGAACTGTGAGGAAAAAATTCAGCAAGACAAATAAAATTTGCAGCCAGACATGACCATGAGAACATGAGACTCTCTGGTATTTTGCAAAAATCTTGGGGGAAAGCTAGGCATGTCTCACAGGATGTGGAATAAGGGCTCAAGCCAATTTTCCTTAAATCTCAGAGGATTGGGTGACCTTAGGTGACTGCATTACAACTTTAGTTTGCCTGATGCAGAATGCCTGATGCTCGTTGAGTTTTCTGTCTTTTTAGTAAGCTTCCTGCCGACCCATTGTGGTCAATACAATTCTGAGACCATCTTGGAACATTACTTCCTGGTGTGAATGTCAGAGGAGGCTCTGGAAGGGGTTGCTGATTCTAGACTGAGGGTTTTCCATGAGGAGTCCTGGTTCCATTAGAAGGACCCCAGGAGGGTAGATAAATGAACTCTAGAATCTAGTCACCTGTTGGCAGACTCCAAATAAAGTGAACAAGGAGACCTCAGAATAGCTAAGTTTATGGCAGTTGGCTGGAATGGTGTTTGAAAAAATATATATATCGCTTTCTGCCCTGGAATGTGCATTTCCTGTGTGCTAGGTCATGACACTAAAGAAATTCTATTTATTTATTTATGAGACAGAGTCCTGCTCTGTTGCCCAGGCTGGAGTACAGTGGCACCATCTCGGCTCACTGCAAGCTCCGCCTCCTGGGTTCACACCATTCTCCTGCCTCAGCCTCCCAAGTAGCTGGGACCACAGGTGCCCGCCACCACACCCGGCTAATTTTTGTATGTTTAGTAGAGACCGGGTTTCACCGTGTTAGCCAGGATGGTCTCAATCTCCAAGAAATTCTTTTATGTGAAACATTCCTATGCTGAGATCTCAGTGGTAAATGGAAAGGATGTGTGTTTGCAGAGGGTAATATCTGCTATTATTTTATAGGATCTAATGATGCCAGGTAGGTAAGTCCTGCAGGAAATGTGATTAACATACCACAGGGGTCTTCTATGAGATCAATTAAACATGTTCGATTTTATTGAGGAGGTTATAAAACTTTTAGACATTCATTTCAGTCGGTTCATTTTGCCTAGCAATTAAAAGTTCCTCAAGAGAAAAAGGAGGTGAAACAAACTTTGGCTTAGGCCAAGAAGTCCTTCTTTGGAAATGTATACTTATCTGTGTCTGTTCCTTTTTCTTAACAGTATAGATTGGCATGAATCTTATCTCTATGGTAGTACTGGGATATGCTGTTTTGTATTAATAAAATTAAGTTATGTTAAAAAGAATAAAGTTCCTGAATATTGAGTGAGCCAAGTGCATGTTGACGTACCTTTAAAATGTGGCTCAGGGTAGGGCCAGAAGATTTTAAAATTCAGAAGTAGTAGCTATGCGGAAGGTTGTTCTAGAACCACTGCCAGTAAAAACTCAAAGTGAAAGGTCTGATGTATCACACATTGAACTGGAAAAACTATGTTTGGGGTAAAAAGGCAATCATTTCTTCATCTCACTTTCTCTCAAAAAGACGCGTGCACACACACACACACACACACACACACACACACACACACACACATAAGGACACACCACACAAGAACTCCCATATTTTAGTGGCAAGAATTGTTATCGACTGTTCTGAGCAAGCAGGGTTAGTGCAGGCAGAAAGGTCTACTTCTTCATCTTTTCCTTTTTAAACACTTATGAAAAAAATTAAATGATGCATTCATGCCTGAGCTATATTGCTGCTTTCCTCCCTCTTAAAGATAGCATAATGCATTTGGGCAGGTATAGTTCCAGGCATTAAATGACGCAGGAAAGGCAAGCGAGCCTGAGAGTTGAATTTACCAGGTATCACGTTGAAGCTAATACCAAGTGATAGAACTGAAAGACTTGCTCACTACAGGGGTGAAATATGACATAGTGGGAGATGGGAATAGCAGGAGTATCAGGTCCACTGTGTCAGGTCCCTCTGATTGTTACCCTCCATGGGGACTCCTCAAACAACTGTCACATTGATTGTCCTATCAGGCTAAGGGATGAAAGCAACATTAGTAATAAATACCATAACCTGATGACCTATTATGTGTCAGCCTCGTGCTAAGTATTTTAAAAGTTTGTGTAACGAATTCTTACCACCCTGTGGAACAGGAATTACTATTCCTGTTTGTCATAGCTAGACTGATTCTGAGCCAGATGACATTACTTTTTCCTTTCTACTTGCTGTTATGGAAAGAAAACTGATGTAGAATAAGGAATACTCATCATCTTTTATCAGCTCTGGGAGGTAGGAGAAGCAGCCATACTTGTGGAAGGACAACCTTGCTTGAATGTGAACGGAATTTGACTATGCCCCATGAACATGAAGAGGCTATTCTAAACAACAAACTGTAATCATTGTGTTTTATGTGGTAGATGCAAGGGACATAGCAGGCACTCTCTGCTCCCCTCTGTCTTCTTTCTAGAGTCAGACTCCTGTTTTCTCAGCTAAGTGTTGGCGGGAGTGGGGGAATGCATGAGACTGGAAGGAGCCTGAGATTTTCACTGGAACTGATTGAAATTTGAGCTTTGCTCTATTTACTTACTATAAAGATTTCTACCGATTGTTTTAACTAACACAAACTCATAGGTAAATTGGGGTATTTAATTTAGACTAGAGATAATGTATATATACACAGTGTTTGTTATATGGTAACACTCTACCCATGGAAGTTCTTTTTAGTTTTATTTTGTCCAAATACTTAAGGAAGTTCTCCAAAGTACTGTCCATGATGGTAGAATTAGAATACATTTGCTTAAACCATTTACTACGGATTGAGAGTGTGTGCGTTTATCCATGAGCTTCTCAACTCTACCTATATTTATTCTTCAGCCACTATCTTCACCTGGGGTAATCAGTTCCTTATCTTTTTACCTAATCTGTTAGATGTGTTTCCTATGGCCTCTCCAAAACTAGATTACCACTGCTAGAATTTCAGTCCGGTCCGTGTTTGAGCTAGTCTTAGTTTTGTAATTATATTCTTTCAACTTTCATCTTTCCTGATGGCTAACATTTATTCTGTCCTTAGGAATCCATGCCTTCTCCTCTTCTACCAGTAGGTTTTTCTGTGTGAAACAAGGACAAGATGAGGTTTGCTTATTAACATCCATACTAACTTATGCTTCCCAGGTCTTTGTCACTTGACGTTTGTTTACCAGGTCCTTTAAAACTATCTTGTTACTGTTTCACTTGGTTGAAAATTTAGATGGACCTGGGTGATCAAACAGCTTTCCAGATTTCCGGTCAAACAAATCAGTTTTATTGGAAATGGCCTTTCAATTTTCAGTTATGATCTAAGTTTCTGTAATCTTTTCAGTTGTACCCATATAAAATTGGAGTTCTAGTACACAGACTTTTATGAGACATAATGTGAAAATGGGCATTGAGTGCTTGATGTCAGCTCAGCATATTGCAACACCTCCCTCTATCTGTCATTGTCAGATGTTGATCTGTTTCACATGGTAAGTGCACGTACTTTAAAATGTTAACTCTTAAATGGAAATAAATGTAAAGTGCATAATGCTCTTACATACGTTAATAGGATTTTTCTTCTGATTAGAAAACTAATGTATATACATGATAAGCAATTTAAAGTAAAGCATATTAAAATAGTTATGTCAGTCATAACCCACCTCTTGGATATTATACTATATATCCATCGTTCCATACTTTTCTCTGTGCATTGAAATATTTTTAAAGGAGGATCTTAAATACACATTTAAAAATCTATTTTTATCAGCTTTTTGAGGTATAATGTATATACAATAAACCCATCAATTTTTAAATGTATAATTTATAGAGTTATTAAATGCACATTTTTATAACCACCACCATAATCATGATATTGAACATTTTCATCACCCCAAATTATTTCTTATATCAATTTGCAATAAATTCCCTCCCACATCCCCGAACCTTGGCAAACACTGGTCTTTTTTTAAGTTTTCATTCATTCTGGATTGCACATTACTGGTGTTTAGTAATGTGTACGTTAAAGAATTTTTTGTGGATTCTTCGGACTTTATGTAGATTTTTGTAATCTACAAATAGACACAATCTTACTTTTCTTTTCCCCCCAGTTTGGATGCTTGTCTTTTTCTTGCCTAATTGCTCTGACTAGAACTTCTAATACACCATGGAATAGTGGTGCTAAAAGCAGGCCTTCTTGCCTTGTTTCCAATTCTTAGAAGGACATCTTTCAGTCTTCACTATTGAGTATGATATTACTTGTGGAATTTTTATAAAGCTCTTCATATTGAGGAAGATCTCTTCTAAACCTAGTTTTCTGAGTGTTTTTGTCATGAAATCGTGTTGGATTCTGTCATAATGCTTTTCTGCATCAATTGCAGTGATCATGTTTGTTTTATCTGTTCTATTAATATCATAGTATTTAAGTATTGTTAATTTTACATCATAGTAATTTAAGCTATAGGATATCAAGAGTAAACATCACTCAAAGATTTTACCCCCTCTTCTGGTGAAGAGGTTAGTGTGTTTCCTCTTGTCTACTGGACAGTTATATCATATTAGGCAGAATAATGATGTTATTGTCTTAATTAGAGATTAAGTATGGTTTAAGGAGATCTATGTGCAGGGGATGCCAAATTGACCAAGGATAGAGTTATTGATTATTAAACTTATGTGTCAAATTGAGTGGGTCAAGAGATGCCCAGATATTTGGTTAAACATTATTTCTGACTGTGTTTGGGAGGACACTTATGGATATCCTCATTACCTGATGTCCTACCACAGGCCCTACCTCCTGATACTACCATGTTGGTGATTAGGTTTTAACATAAATTTGGAGGGAGCATAAACTTTGAGACCATAGTACATACCATAAACTTGGAATAATTATTTATTTACTTACGTCTTCTTCAGTTTCTCTAATCAATTATATTTTGTTAGGTATATACCCTAAATATTTTGATATTTTTGCTATTAGCATAGTTGTTAATTCTTTTCACCTTTATTATTAAACATTATATTCACTGTCTTTTTTTTAACTTTCAGTATTTTAAAGATGTCTCTCCGTTGTCCTCTGGCATACATAGTTTCTGACCAAGAAACCTATGGCAATTCTTACTTTTGTTCCCTCCATGTTGTGCGTTTTGACTGTAGATTCCTTTAAGAGTCTTCTCTTTATCACTGGTGTTTAGCAATTTGATTATGAAGTACCATTGCATGATTGTACAGGTTCACTGAGTTTTTGGATTTGAATGTTTATAGCTTTTATCAAATTTAGAGAATTACTGAGCATCATTCTTTCAACTATTGTTTTTCTTTCTCCCCTTTCAATTCCCTTCCTACTCTTCTGGGATTCCACTGATGGTCAAGAGACTACTTCTGTCCTTTTCCTGTCTGATATTGCATTGTTTTTGTTGCTATGGTTTCAAGTTCCCTTTTTTAAACTTCGGTGTTTAATATGCTATTAATACCGCCCTATGTATTTTAAAGATAGACTTAACTATTTTAAAAACAGTTTTAGGCCAGGTATAGTGGCTCACACCTGTAATCCCAGCACTTTGGAAGGCTGAGGTGGGTGGATCACCTGAGGTCAGGAGTTCGAGACCAGCCTGGCAAACATGGTAAAACCCCATCTCTACTAAAAATACAAAAACTAGCCAGGTGTGGTGGCACGTGCCTGTAGTCCCAGCTACTGGGGAGGCTGAGGCAGGAGAATCTCTTGAACCCAGGAGGCAGAGGTTGCAGTGAGCCGAGATGGTACCATTGCATTCTAGCCTCTGCAAAAAGCATGAAACTCTGTTTCAAAAACAAACAAACAAGAAACAACAACAACAAAAAAAACAGTTTTAGATATACAGAAAATTTGTGAAGATAATATACAGAGCTCTCATATACCACAAATCTAGTGTTTCTTATTATAAACATCCATCTTATATTCATATGGTACATTTGTGAGAATTAATAACCAATGTCAATATATTATTATTAACCAATGTCCATACTTTATTCAGATTTTCTGTTTTTACCTAATGTCCTTTTTCTGTTCCAGGATGCCATTGAAGATATTACATTACATTTAGTTGTTATATAATTATAGGCTCCTCTTGGCTATCAGAGATTGTCAGACTTTGCTTGTTTTTGATGACCAGGATGGTTTTGAAGAGTACTGGTCACATATTTTGTAGAATTCCCCTCTACGAGAATTTGTCAACTCTTATTCTCATCATTACACTAAGGTTTATGGGTTTTGGGGAAAAATCCCTCAGAGACAAAGTGTCATTTTTATCATATCATATCAAGAGTACATACTATCAACATAATTTACTGTTGTTGATGTTGACTTTGACCATCCTACTAGGGTAGCATTTGATAGGTTACTCCAATATAAAATTATTCCTTTTTCCCTTTTCCATACCGTATTCTTTAGAATAATGTCACTATGTGCAGCCCACATTTAAGCAGTGAGGAGTTATCTTCCCTCCTTGTGGTGGACTATCTACCTAAATTATTTGAAATTTTTGTTTTTGGGAGATGTGCCTGTTTTCCCCGCTCCATTTATTTATTTATTTAATTATTTATTTATATCAGTATGGACTCATGGATATCCATTTTATTTTTTGTGCTATAATCAATACTATTTATTTTACTACTCATATTAATTCAGGTTTGACCACTGAGAACTCTTTGAGTTGGTTCTTGTGCCCCTTCGACATACCCTGATCAATTTCTTTTTTCATTTGTAGAAGTTCCTTAGTTTCTGCCATAAAGAAATATTCCAAGATCATCTTGTATATTTTCTATCTCAGTCATAGAACCAACCATTTCTCCAAGGAGCCCTAGTTTCTTTTATTGAAGAATGATATTAGAAACAAGATATGGGGCCTAGGTACGCATTTTCATCCAAAGTATTTTTAATTTTGATTTTTTTTTTCTAGGAGTTCCCTTTGGGTCCTTTTTATATTTCACATGTTTTTCCTCATAATGATATGTTTCCTTTGCGTTCTTGAATATACAGATCATCCTTTGTTTTGTTTCGTTTTGTTTTGGAGACAGAGTCTCACTTTTGTCGCTCAGGCTGGAGTGCAGTGGCGCCATCTGGTCTCACTGCAAGCTCCGCCTCCTGGATTCATGCCATTCTCCTGCCTCAGCCTCCCAAGTAGCTGGGACTACAGGTGCCCGCCACTACGCCCAGCTAGTTTTTTTATGTGTTTTTGGTAGAGGCGGGGTTTCACCGTGTTAGCCAGGATGGTCTCAATCTCCTGACCTGGTGATCCGCCCGTCTCGGCCTCCCAAAGTGCTGGGATTACAGGCGTGAGCCACCGTGCCCGGCCCAGATCATCTTTATAATAGCTGTTTTATTCCCTGAATCTCTCTACTCTGGCTTGTGGGAACATGTACTATTCTCTGCTATGTGTGGACTCCGGGAATGGTTCTGCCTACTCTATTCCGATATCTCTTGTCTATGGCATTTGTCATTTTCTCTCACATATGCACAGATTCATAATTAGCAAACTGTTGAGGGGACCCCTCTGTACCATTGTGTTCTCTCTCTCTCTCTCTCTCTTCTTTCTCTCCTTCTAGCTCCCTCATTTCTTTCTTGGCCACCTTGACTTGCATTCTCTGTTCTCTTCACTCAGTGAGAGTATTGGCTCTCTATGGGTTCCCTCTCTCTGCAATGCAGTCTGGAAACTACCTTCAAGCAGTAAGCTGGGACCATTTCAGGGCTCACTGTACTTTTTCCTGATCTCAAGGATTGTGGTGCGGTGAGGCCAGTTGTTCAATGTCTGAAATGCTTGTCTCACATGTTTTGTCTGATATTATTGTTGCTTATTATGAGAGGGTAAATCCAGTCCTTGTTATTCCAAACTCACTGGAAGAAATAGTCTAATAAACTATTTTAAATGTAAATACAAATTATGAGCATTTTCCATGTCATTAAATATTCTTATGAAATATGATTTTAATTACTGTATATATTTCCATCATACACCTGGTTCAACTATTTCCTCATTTGGTCTTAGCCTTTGAACTGTAGTTATGGTGTTTTTCATAAGCAAAAATTCATATGTATATAAATATAGCAACCTTTACTTAATGGTTTCAGATTTTGCATTTATTATTGTAACGGCAAGAAAAATATTTGCTTGCTCCTTTTATTCTGGTTATTTCGTGAGTGTATTTTCTACATTAAACTCATGAACCTATCTGGAATTTATTTTCATATTTGATATGAGGAACTGGTCTATATATTTTTTTAAGTAATAAAAATGAGAATATGAAAAGAAGCATTGAAACAATAAAAATCACATTAAAATCCCATATTCTTTTTCCTCCCCTTCTGGAACTCCAGTAACATTCATTTAGACCATTTTGCTTTGTATCCCACCTGTCTTCTATGCTCCTCAATATCTTTTTTCTTGTAATTTTATTTTTCTCTCTGCACTTTGATCTGAGAATTTTTGCTGATCTACTTTTTATTTTACTAATCTTCACTTCTGCTGTGTCACATCAGCTCTTGAACCCATCTGTTGAATTATATATTTTTATTGCTTTTTTCTTGCTATAATTCAAGGAAAGCTTGGTTCTTTTTTTTTATATTTCAGCTCTCCAGTTAAATGCTTCATCTTACTATCTATTCTCTTGAGCATACTAATCATAGTTATTATAGAGCAGGAATCTGATGATTCAAAAACCTGGATTACCAAAATGCTTATTTAGTCTTTTTTCCCCCTTTTTTCTTATAGTCATTTGGTCACATTTCCTGGCATTTCTGATAATTTTGGGTTAAATGCTGGACATTTTAGATTAAAAAGCATAGAGGCTCTAGATTAATTCCAACAAAGTGGGTATGATTTTCTAGTTGTGAGAAAATAGATCTAGGAAGATAGCCTTGATCCAGTTAGGCATTGAGGTTTCATTTCATGTTTTATGAAGACTCTTACCTTGTTGCCCTCACTTGTGAGGCATAGTCTTGCAAGGTTTCCAGCTGAACACATGACTTTTCCAGGATCCCTCCTCCACTGGCCACTTGTGAGGCTCTTTATCCTGATTTCCAAAGTCCTACATCCTCTGTCTCTGCCTGTGCCCTGACCATATCTACCATTCTCCCTCTCTATTCTTTTTGCTATGATCTCACCATCCTTTTGTTGCTGCTGCTGTTGCGTGGACACGCAGGCTTATTTTTATCTTAGGTTTATTGTAAAAGCCCTCTGTTCTATCCAGCATGGTCTTCCTCATAGCATGACTGTTCCCCATGTGTTCAGGTCTCACCAATGCCACATCTGCAGAGCACCCTCACCCCTCATTGTTGTCTATCTCATCAACCTAATTTTCTTCATACAATTTTAATCTTCATACATGATTTTTCTTTCTCTTTGTTATTTTTATAGTTTTCTGTATGTTTCCTGAAGTAGAATGTAACTATGAAAACTGGGACCTTGTCTGTTTTGTTTGCCGCTTTGGTCCCAGCATCTAGAACTTCCCTGTCCAGTACCATTGCTAGTAGCCACAGCTGGCTATTGAGCATTTGAAACATAAATAGTCAAAATTAACACGTAAGTGTAAAATACACATCCAATTTTGACAACTTTATTTGAATAAAAGTAACGTAAAGTACCATATTAATAACTTGTATATTGTATTGAAATTATATTTTGGTTTGAATAAAATATATTAAAATTATCCACCTTTTTTTAAACATTTTTAATGAGGCTAATGCAATTAAAAATGTATGTGCAGTGTACGTTTGTGATTTGCATTTGTTTCTGTTAGATAACATTGATCTGTGATAATTACCAGCCAAGGAAAAGTTGCCAGTTTTATTTAGCCTTTTTTTCTATTTAAGAAAAGAAAAATGCAATCCGTTAAGAAAATATATTTTTCTCTTAGTCCAAATTTCTGCACTCTTATGAAACAAATGATGACTATTAAGGATATAGGTTTGTTTTTGCTACTTTAAATGGTGCTAGACTTCAATGTTTTTGTTAGAGGTTTTGATTTTTTTCATGAACTGTTTAGCTTTTCTGCATTTTTCCTGTTTGACGGTATTGACTGTCAACTCTTGCTTTTTGCAATGCAACCTTTTTATGAAATTAACCCTTTCCTAATTATTACCACTAACCTTCCATGCATTATATAACTTTAAAACAAAGGTGTTTGGATGTGCATCTCAAGAACAACCTGGTACCGCATAGACATGGGATTCTACAAAGAGTAAAGTATTCGAAGCATCACAACATTTATTTAGGTTAGCCAGAAGTTGTTTCATCCTTCATTTTGTTGAAACTTTTGGCCTTTGTTTTCTAGACAATATACTAGTAGGCTAAGAACCCCAAAATAAGGGGAGAGGTATAACTCTTATGTAAGAAGGAATGTAATAATTAATTTATTCTTCATGAGTCCATTTCCTTCAAGATATGAACCTGTTTTCGAATTTTGTTTAGTTGAAAACTTCTCAATTGGGATTTGATAAACTGTGGAATTACTGATTATCCCAAGCAATTTTCTATTCTGGAAACATGATTCATTGTGCAGACATTTACAGAAACAGTTATACTTGCAAATATCCACATGCATTGACAGATATATACATGAAAATTAAGGTATGTTTTTAGAAGGCAACTTGAACACCTAACAGTTTAGGGAAAGGCAGTGGAACATATGAGCTGTGGTTTTATTTTTCTTAAGATTTTTCAGGAAATGGAAAATAATGGCAAATCACACCCATCAAGTTCCAGTAACTCAAAACGTTTATTCTCAGTCTACAAGGGACTAAAACAAGACCTTTTTTTCTTGGAATGACATTTAGCTGCTCTGGTCTTGTAAGAACAGCTAAGCTTTTTCCTTCTTATTTTCTCTCTAATGAGAAAGTGGTACCTGGTTTTTACACTAATTTGGTTTTGAATAGCTGCTTGGTCATATGCTATGTGGCAGTAATATGACTTTTTCTACCTGGGGAAAGGATGAAGTTGGAAATACTCTTAGTCACAAATTATAAAATTCATTTGCTGGTTCATAGATAATTATCGCAATGTCTGCTAAACATTTAAAAGCTATAAATATTGCCCAAACTATTTATGAGGACTTTATGTAAGCAAAAATGGGGCTTGATGATTGGATAAGAAAATATTTTCCCACTATTTAAAAATCCTAGTTTGTCCCACAAAGTGAAATTTCGAAGATTGTAAAAACAATATCTATTTAACAACGCTGTACAATTTTCATCTTTAAAAAGAGGCTTAGATTTTGATTAAGGCAAGGGTTGGGTGAGTTCTGATTTCAATTGGGAAAATACAACCCAATTAGGAAAAGTCTCAAAGGAAGGTGTGAAATAATTGGAAGTTTGAAATAACAAATCAAGTCCAGTAGGCTGTGCAAAGAGTTAGTCTTTAGCAAGACCACAAATTATCAGGGTATCAAAATATCAGTTCAGGGCACTAAAACTGTTAAAGATGAAATAACTTGAAGGCAAAGCCTGTAGAGCAGGGGGGAAAAGTCTGTAACTTGAAAACTAATTGCTCTCAGTTCATGGTTTAGAAGGTTGGCTGACCACATTTACCAGCCAAAAGCTCCACTTTTCTAACAAGAAACAAAACTCTCTCTTTTTGAGATTACCTCTATAAGCTATGTAGATTAAATATGGCCATGCTTTGCTACTTTTAAGTTAAACATATAGATTTGGTGTTTCTGAGCAAAGACATAGGATCTTAGGACTAGTCTCCTTAGTCTCAAAGTTCTGGGTCATTCTTTTTAATAACTTATTCCCCAAATACCTCTCTTTTCAGAATTTACAGAGGTAATTGAGGAAACTGTTTTGTTGTTGTTTTGAATATATCGTGAATGATTACTCTCACTTTTTAGCGTCTGATGCCTTGTCATAACTATAAAGGACCTTCTTCAAATCCATCTGTTTAAAAATCAGTAAGTCCTTGTTTTTAGATTACCTTCCATAAGAGTTCTGAAGGATTGGCACAGAGAGAAAACTCTTCAGAAAGACTTTCTTCTTAATCCCTGAGCATGTTCTGTCTGGAGGGAATGTGTTTAGCTGCAGATCACAGCATACACTACCAACAGTGGCTTTGTTCTCACATCACTAGAAAGTGGGGTTGATACAGTGGCTCCATAAAAAGCACTAAACACCCACACTCCTTTCCTTTTTCTGCTCCACCATACTAAAACATCCTTCTTTTTGCCTCTTGGTCATAACATGGCTTCTGAAGATACAGGCAAAGGGAAAGAGGCCAAGTTAATCAGCCCCATTTACTAGTTCATGAACTTTCCCAATGAGTTCCCCTTATGTCTTTCTTGTTTTTTTTTTTTTTTTTTTTTTTTTTTTTTTTTTTTTTTTTTTTTTTTTTTTTTTGAGATAGAGTCTTGCTCTTTCACCCAGGCTGGAGTGCAGTGGTTCAATCGTGGCTCACTGTAACCTCCATCTGTTGGGTTCAAGTGATTCTCCTGTCTCAGTCTCCCAAGTAGCTGGGAAGACAGGTGCATGCCACCACGCCTGGCTAATTTTTGTATTTTTCAAGGTTTCACCATGTTGGCCAGGCTGGTCTCGAACTCCTGACCTCAGGTGATCCACCCTCCCTGGCCTCCCAAAGTGCTGAGATTAAAGATGTGAGTCACTACGCTCTGCCCCCATTGTGTTTCTTTGAGCACACTGGACCACATGGCCACCTAGCTGCAAAGGAATTGGTTAATTAGGAACAAGATTGAAGAGCTAGCTTAGGCCAAAATGCCTGCCTTTGCACACTTGCCATCCAGGCTAAAATCAGGGTATGCTAGCAAGGGAGAAGGAAGCAATGAAACTTGGAGGATACTCCCAACTATATTGCAAAATTTGTCTGTCAAATATAATGGTAAAATGATGTACTGACTAAGTCTTAAAGATTTCAAATTGACAAAAAATTTTAAAGTAGGATTTATAACTCTCAGGTCTTCTATTGCCTAGAATCCCTCTAATAGTTAGACATTTGGGTATATGTAGGATGTCCTTTTGCATAATCCCCTGAAGTCTTCTTAAAGAGAAATACATTGAGAAACAACCTGTCAAATAATCCTATCCCTTATAATCCCTGCCTGCTTCAGGCTAACCCTCTTGATGTTTCCATGCTTAGAAATAGTAATCAAGAAAGCAACAATGTTTCCCACACCCCTAAATCATTGAAAACCCAATAGGACTATGCCTGGGCACATAAGGTATCATAGAACTAGCCTTTCACAAATGTTATCAGGAAAAGTGATCCCAGAATTGTGGAAGACCCTTCCGTTTTTATAACCACTGTGCTTTTCTCACATTTTTATGAAGAGTTTTTTTCTTTACTCTTTTTTTATTGCACATTTACTAATAAGTCTCTAAGTTCCCAAGCGATGAAATAACAGATTTGTAACTAACTAAAAAAATGTGTTCTATCACATCCCACCAGAAAGCTCAGTATCATTCTTTCTGGTTAGTAGGCCATAGCGGAGAGATAAGCCAGATAACATTAGAGAAATATGGCCATAACCTACTATATACTTTTCCAAGTCTACACTACACCATGTGACATAAAGATAAATATTACAACACCGTGGAAAAAGTGCATGGATAGATTCAAGAATAAGGTAAGATGATTGCATTGTAGAGGAAGTCATTCATTTGGGTTAGTTTGGGCAACAAATGTTTTTACAGAGGATGACAAACCTGAACTGCTTTTGAAAGATTATTAAATGTGTTAGGTGAATGAAAAAGTTAAGGAGGAAATTTGCAGGTGTAAAGAAGTGAGACTGTGAGGATGTGACATTCCATGGTAAAAGTTGGGAAATGAAAGTGTTCAGCAATAGCTGAAACTCAAGGCACATGGTAAAGAGTTATTTAAGTTAGATTATTATATGATTTGGCTGTTTCCCCATCCAAATCTCATCTTGAATTGTAGCTCTCATAATTCCCACGTGTTGTGGAAGGGACCTAGTGGGAGGCAATTGAATCATGGGGGTGGGTTTTTCCCATGCTGTTCTGTTGATAGTGAATAAGTCTCATGAGATCTGATGATTTTATAAAGGACAGTTCCCCTGCACACACTCTCTTGCCTGCCCCCGTGTAAGATGTGCCTTTGCTCCTCCTTTGCTTTCTTCCATGATTGTGAGGCCTCCCTAGCCATGTGCAACTGCGAGTCCATTAAACCTCTTTTTCTTTATAAATTACCCAGTCTCCCGTATTTCTTCATAGCAGTACGAAAATGGACTAATACATATGAACATGCGTATGCAGAATTATAATAGAGACCATGAAGAACATTGGTCGTCATACCAATGCAGTCTAACAATATCCTGTAGATAGTAAAGGAGCCACCAAAGGGTTTTCTCTAGAGCCTTAATATAATAATATTCTGGTGAAATAAGAACACTGTGAAGACCAAGGCATGGAACCACAAGCTCCACATATTTCAATCATCTAAGAATGAGATGATTAGTCTCTGGGTTAGGGAAGTAACCTGGTAATGGAGAAGAACAAAGTAGCATAAGATAAAAATGGAAGTTTAAATCAAGAGTTTTGAGGCAGATAGAGTATGAGATTTGGAGGGATTAGTTCTCTTTTCTGGTTTCCATTCCTACAACCTTCTGATAGTTTGTTGTCAGAACAATCATCTTGTTTCCACACCCTTTTTTGGATGAAGCTCACACTTTTTGGAATGTCCTTATGTCATTATCTTGACATGTTAAAATGCCAAATGGGTTTCAAAGGCTTGTCCAATGACATTGCTTCTATGACATTTACCTGAAACTTTTGGAATTGCTCTCTCCCTTCGACATACTAGAGATATTCCTTGTATTTTTTTTTTTTTTTTTTTTTTGAGATGGGGTCTCACTCTGTCACCAGGCTGGAGTGTAGTGGCACCATCTCGGCTCACTGCAACCTCTGCCTCTCGGGTTCAGGCAACTCTCCTGCCTCAGTCTCCCGAGTAGCTGGGACTAAAGGTGTGTGCCACCATGCCCAGCTCATTTTTGTACTTTTAACAGAGATGGGGTTTTACCATGTTAGCCAAGATGGTCTTGATCTCTTGACCTTGTGATCACCTGCCTGGGCCTCCCAAAGTGCTGGGATTACAGGCATGAGCCACCATGCTCGGCCTATTCCTTGTATCTTTATGGCAGCGTTTATCACATCTATTTTGTTTTACAGGTATTTCCTGCCCCTGCAAAGAATATGTTCTGCTACTGTCTATTCTGGCTAAACTATGCCAGAAAGCTAGGATAAAATGAGACCTTATCTTTATTTATGAGTCTTTCACATCTTTGAGTAGAATAAATTGTAATAGAAAATACTCAGGGATTTTATTAATTGAATGAATGCCTTCATGATAGAATTTACCAACTAGAAAGTTTTAATCAAACAATTTAAAATGTCTGGTTAAAGATAGAAACATAACTTGCTATATAAAGTAAGATGCACATACTACAACTATTTATTAGCTTTAATTACAGAGGCTTCAATAGTCACATTAAAAATAACTATAATGAAAAGAAAGAATAACTTCCTCAAAAAATTTATTTTTATTTATTTTACTATTTTAGCTGTTTTCTAACATTTGAGATTCCAAAATAAGTACAAGGAAGCAGAGGAAAGAGAAGCCACTTGGCCTATGCTCAAATGTCAAGTTGTCTCAAATGCAAATGAGCATGAACAGAGCCCCTCCTGGCCCCTTGGGAAGGGGGTGGCAGCCTTTGCACCTCCTACACCATCACGCAACCCAGTATGGACCCCGAGACCCAGAGCATAACAGAAATGGTGCCAGCCTTAATAGAAATTGTACTGTGAGTCAGTCAGTATGAAAAAGAAAATAGAATTTTCTTTACGGGTTGCCATTCTGGACCCTGAAGCACTTTGTATAATGAAAAGAAAACTGAAAAATATAAAAACCCCAGAAAACTGAAAAAACAATAACAAAAGATTACTTAATAAATGGTATTGAGAATAAATACTGGGTAGCTTCCAGGGTGAAAACTGGATCATGCCAGGCCTCTTAGCCAAAAAGACACCCAAAAATGAAAATTTGAATGTAAATAGATATGTATCAGCATAGAAAACAAAACATGGAATCATTTTATATCAATTATTTTTGAGTGGGAAGTCTTTCCTAATATATAAATTTCATAAAATTTAAAATATATAAAGGTCAACAATTTGATTACATAAAAATTATAAAAACTTCTTATAAAAATACCATAAAGTCCAATGTCAAGTCGAAAATTGGGAAAATATGTTTGTAAAGCATGTCAGAGACAAAGGCTTAATTTCTGTAATATATTCATACTTCCTGTGAATATATAAAATCTATAAGAAATGTGAAATCAATAAGAAAACATATTTGCATTTTCTTTTATGTGCATTATTTTTTAATATCCTTTGCCCATTTTCCTGGGCTATTTTTCTAATTATTTATTGTACAGCTATGTCTATATGAGCTTTGGTACATCATTTACAATAGCAAAGTATTGAAAGTAATTAAAATATCTATAAACAAGATTGGCTAAATAAATTATGACACATTCATATAGTAAAATAAGACTGTAAGAAAATAATTGGGCAAACTAATTTTTATTGATGTCCATGATATATTGTTAAGTGAAAAGAAAGTTGCAGAAATGTGTGTGTGTTTGTGTGTGTGTGTGTGTATAGTATGTGCTACATTTGTGGAGAAAAATATCTAGTCACATTTGCATCCAAATGCTTATTTCTGAAAAAGCACAGAATAAAATGGTAATGACTGTTGCTATTGGGCAAAGAAACTGTTGCCACAGGGACTTTTCAGGAAGAAGAGATTTGGGTGAGACGACCCATAATCAAACACCTTAGCAATTTTGCAACTATACATATGAATATGCACCTTAAGTGAAATAGACTAGACCATCAGTAACTTTCTATCCATTTGGGTCAGATTTTACCAACAAAGTTTGTTGAAAAGTTACAACATATCCTATTATTTCAGGAATAAAATTCGATTTTGGAATGAAAATGGATTTTTAGAATTATACATAAGAGAATCTAGAGTGAACTAGAAAGCTGCAATAATTTGGTTTTAATTGAATAGCAAAACATTAAACATATTCAGTAGTCAGGGTGTGGTGGAATACATCAAGGATGAATTCCAGAGAAAGTGATTATTGAGGCCATTTTGACTCTAAATAACATGCTACTTATTACCATACCTATATGTTGCCCATTAGAATGAATGACAGCATAGCTTGGTGATTAAAAAAAGCAATATAAAAGCAATAAGATTGTCCCAACAGCTTGTTAGAAAAGGTGGCTTATCCAGTAATAAACCCAACCAAGGGATAATTTCAAGAGTTTAATCAGATTTATTTTTTTATTACTCTGAATAGAGATTTTTTTCAAAGTCATAGGGTTTATCAAGGCCTGATTCTTGGAACCAGTAGAAGAACACAATTGAAGAGGAAGAAATCAGAGAAAGGAACCAATTCCTTCATTTCACAAATATTTATTGAGTGTTTATTCTTTCCAGCCACTGATCTGTGTTCTAGGATTAAATACACACAGAGACCTTGCCTTCATAAAGCTTACAAAAATAATGAATACAGAAGGTAATTTCAGGTACTCTAAGTGCTGTAGTAAAAAAGTGCAGCAAGGTAATTGGGAACGATGGTGGGAATGGTGGCTACCTCGACAGGATGATTAAAGAAAGGCTCCCTGAGAAAGTAGCATTGGAGCCCAGGCTTGATGTATTGAGAGAAACAGTTATGTGAAGATCTAGGAAGAATGTTCCAGGCAGAATGCACAGTATGTTCAAAAGATCTGATGCAAAGAGTGGCCATAGTCAAAAAAAAAAAAAAATAGATGTTTGTGGGGATGTGGTGAACAGGGAACACGTCTACACTGCTGGTGGTAATGTAAACTAGTACAGCCAGTATAGAAAACAGTGTGGAGATTCCTTAAAGAACCAGAAGTAGAACTAACATTTGATCCAGGAATCCCACTACTGGGTATCTAACCCAGAGGAAAAGAAGTCATTATAGAAAAAATTGCAAAAGTATAGAACCAGCCAAATGCCATCAATCAAAGAGCACATAAAGAAACTGTGGTGTGTGTGTGTGTGTGTGTGTGTGTGTGTGTGTATATATACACACATATATAGTATATATAATGTATATATGTATATAATATATATATATACATATGTGTATATAATATATATATACATATGTGTATATAATATATATATATTTCTCTTCAATTCTATCCTGCCTTACTCTGCAGCAGGCATGACTGTCTTTTGGTTCCTTGAATTTACGAGTGTGTTTATTCTTGCATCAGATCTTTTTTTTTTTTTTCCATAGGTCTCCAATTCCATCCAGGTTGCTATGAATGTCATTTCCTGCCTTTTTATGGCTGAACAGTATTCCATGGTATATATATAAAATACATAAAATATATTTTATATATATCATATATATGATTATATATATGATTATATATGATATATAATTAATTATATTCACATATAATTATTTATATAAATATAAATATATTTTATATTATATATCATATATGATATATATAATATAAATATAAATATGTATTTTATATAAAATATATTTTACATAAAATATGTTATATAAAATATATAAAATATATTTTATAAAAATAAATTATATACATTATATATAATAAATTATAAATTATATAATATATATTATATATTATATAATCTATACACCATGGAATACTATTCAGCCATAAAAAGGCATGAAATGACATTCGTAGCAACCTGGATGGAATTGGAGATCATTATTTTAAGTGAAGTAATGCAGGAATGAAAAACCAAACATTGTATGTTCTCACTCATAAGTGGGAGCTAAGCTATGAGGATTCAAAGGCATAAAAATAATACAATGGGCTTTGGGGACACGGGGGAAAGGGTGGGAAGAAAGTGAGGGATAAAAGACTACAAATTGGGTACAATGTATACTGTTTGGGTGATGGGCTCACCAAAATCTCACAATCACCACGAAAGAATGTGCTCGTGTGACCAAATACCACCTGTTCCTCAAAAACCTATGGAAATTAAAAAAATAAAAAAGAAGATCTGATGCAAGAATAAACCACTGGTAAGTTCGAGGAACCAGAAGACAGTCATGCCTGCTGCAGAGCAAGGCAGGAGAGAATTGAAGAGAAATGAGGTTGATCATATATGGCCTTCGAGGTCAGGGTAGGGAATTTGGATTTTGTTTTAAATAGTATGGAAGCTTTTGGAGGATCTTGAGCAAGGGAGTGACCTGATTTGGTTGTTGTTCTTAAAATATAATTTTGGCTCTTAGTAGGAAAAGAATTGTAGGTAAGAGTGAAGGCAAAATATAAGTTGGAGTCTTGTGGTAACGCAAGTAAGAAAGAATCTTGAGAATTCTAGTGCTGGATGTGATTAGCTGAGTTCGGCTATGTTTTGAAGTTTGGAAAGTATGATTCATTAATGGACTTGATATGAGATAAGAAATAAGAGAGGAATCAAGGGTAATATGCAGACTTGTTATTTGGTTAAATTGAGTGGACCATGATCTGCACTATAACAGGAATGACTGGGGAAAGGGCAGGTGTAGAGGGGAAAAAAGCATAAGTTTTGATCAGGTTAAAGTAAGAAGCTTCCTGGATGCCTCTCACACATTCATGTATTGGTGTTAATTGTACAGAGGGCAGACAACTCAGACCTGGGAATGTGAATACAGAAGTCATAAGCATACATAGGGAATTTAAGCCACAGGATTGTATAAAATCACCTAGTGAGGAAATACATAGAGAAAATTATGTTGAGAAAGAGAAGGGAAGACAAGAAGAACATTGATGAAATAGAAAATCAGGTGTCATAGAAGTCAAAGGAAAGACTACTCAACTGTACCAAACCTGTCAGAAGTTGAGTAAAATGAGACAGAAAGTTGGCCACTAGATTTGGCAACATGAGGCTTATTCTTGACCACAGTAAGAGCTATTTTAGTAGAGTGATATTAATAACATTTAATCGCAGTTGACTGAGGAAAGTAAAAAAGGTGATGGGGAAGAGACAACACAAATATACAACAAGTTAATGAGTTTACCTCTGAAAGGGAGTGGAGAAATAGGGCAGAGGCTTGAGAAAAGACACCTAACATTACGACATCCTAAGTCCACTGTGAAAATGTTTTGTAAATTATAGAGTAATTAGAAAATTATATATTTTTAATATGCCTTCTTATAGGATGTCTGTGTAGGTGTGTGTTCATTCATGAATATGGATACTTCAGTTCATATATCCTAGCAAGAATAAGAAAGTGCATTTGAAATTCACTCTGATGGGATGACTTTGAGGGGATGTGGCCTGAAGTTCCTATGCCCTTGGAGACTGCTGCTCTAGATTTGGGATGTCTAGCTCGTCTACATGCCCCATCTGTTTTCTGGGACTTAGAAAACCAATGGTGAACACAGCTGTTCCTTTGTATATTTTGACTTCTTCCCTGATCCCAATTATTTCTTTTCTTTTTGAGACAGAGTCTTGCTGTGTTGCCCCGGCTGGAGTGCAGTGGCATGATCTTGTCTCACTGCAACCTCCCGTCTCCTGGGATCAAGCGATTCTCGTGCCTCAGCCTCCTGAAGAGCTGGAATTACAGGCGTGCAGTCACCATGCCTGGCTAATTTTTGCATTTTTAGTAGAGACAGGGTTTCACCATGTTGGCCAGGCTGGTCTCGAACTCCTGGCCTCATGTGATCCACCTATCTCAGCCTCCCAAAGTGCTGGGATTACAGGCATGAGCCACCACGCTCACCTCCCTGACCCCAATTATAAGACGAGTTATTTTTGATTTTTGTTCCAGTTAAAATAGCTCAGTCTTGGGTAAAAATAGTTCGGGTGAAGTGGTGGGAATGCACCCTGGGAGAAAACCAACTTACATGCACAGAAGGTGAAACTTTTGAATGGTGGTAATAAAGATCCACAGCAGAGTTTAGAAAAAAGATTTTTCACAGGAATGCTCAGACTCTATGAATAGGTATGAAAAGTTCAAAAGCAGGGATGTAGATGAAGAAATCTCTATGAAATGTGTGACTTCCTGGTTACATTTTCCTTATAATATATTTATAAAATAGCAAGGGAAAATTGACACTAACTTGTAATTTCTATTTATTGCAACCATTTATTAAAGTTGGTCATGTGTCATGTGATTTGTGTCACTGCAGCATTAGGATAGAGAAGAAGGCTCTGGGGCAGTGAACAGGGTCATAGTCTTCTCTTCCTTCCTCTTCCACTGATGCTCAGATCAAGTGCGAATAGTCAACGGAAAGGCCAGTGGTGAGGAATAAATTTGTTAGTGTGGGGAAGAAAAGTGTGAAAAGGAACATGCTTTGTTGAGGAGCACATACTACGAGAATGACAGAAGGCTACTTCTGAGATGACCTATCCTTTTTTTCCCAAATAAAATAAAGAGAAAGTGGCAATTTCCAAGTGAAATGAAAGCTGACATTGAGATTAATTATCAAGACCTCTTATCAGATCAGTGATTAGCATGAGTTAATCAGCAGCAAGGCCCAATGACCTTTGTTCTCTTTGGGGGCATGTTGACTTAGATTTGGGTTCTGACTCATCAAACATTTACCATTTACCAGAACAATGGCCATATATGTTCAAAGTCCATAGTGTTCCCTGCGCTCGAATTGAACATGCAAGTAGATGAGCTTTATCCTACTTCCCATTCACAATTGCCAGGATTTACTTCTAAAGATCTTCCACTTCACGAAGGACAGCAGAAAACCTACACTGGGTTCTTCACAGGCAACACTGGAGCACAGATTGCACTCTCTTCCTTTTCTTGGTTAAACAAGACCTCTGTTGACATTTGAATTAAGCATGATTTTCTCCATTTGAAAATGTGAGAATCAGACCATTTAGCAGTAGACTGGCGCTATATTTCCCTAGTACCCTGTGATGTGTTCACTATGAAAGGCCAGCACACAACACCTGAAATTCATAAGAACTCCAGAAGCGAGTTGGTTGGAGTTCTTGTTTGTGGGATTGTCTGACCACTAAATGATTGATGAGAGGCCTTAGTGGATGAGAGTATTGATTCACTGAAATGTGTAAAATGCACATTTCCTTTTTTCTCAATATAAAATACCAATATACGATCAGTGTATTTAAGAGGCTGGTAATATGAGTCTTTGTTAGTGTTTCTCTGTGTTTTATTTCCCTTTGCTTTCCTGGAACAACTAACTGTAATGAAACCTGACATCTTAGTGCTACAATATGTTGACCCTCCTTCTTATTGTGCATTGAAAATGTGTCACATCATCTGTTTTAAAGTGTTTAGGGTGTCTTAGGTTTCTCTAAGGTGACCATGGCCCCGAGATTATTTGTTTTCTTATTGAAACATACAGCAACCAGATATGAATGCAGGTGAGCACGATTGGACTCGATACCCGATAGCCAATTTTTGTAGTAGACATTGTGATGCATGTCCCAGATCTTGTCTTCACAACGTTCAGAACCAATTTATTTCCCAGCTGGAGTTGACTGCTGATGGAGCTGATGGATCATGACTGAATTCCCTCTGAGGATTGCTCTCCAAAGAAGATAACTGCCTTGCCCAAGGTCGTACCCCAAGAGGAGCCCGCATCCAAGAAAACATCAATAGGGAAGAATAAAGACCTGGCCATCTTGGCAGAGCTGGGGACAATTCTGAAGGGCCTTCCTGTCCCACAGCTCTCTTTGAGATCAGCTGATGCCTTTTTGCAATGCTTGCTGTTCAGCATTTCCTTCTGTTCCTGCTCCTCTCACTCCTTCAAAGATATCCCAGGAGCTCTCCAATAAACTTAGTGCATGCACATCTCCACCTCGGAGTCTGGTTCCTGAACAATAGAAGCCAAGTCAATGTTAAAATAGTTAGAAGATGACCAAGCTATTTCTGAAGCCATCTGTCAGAAGTATGGAATATAATTCTAAATGAGAAGGACAACTTTAACAGATCGTGGTACAAGGTTTCCCTGCCTCCTATTGTAAAGACAGCTAGATGGACAACTTTCTATAAACATGTCTTAAAGACCATGAAAGTTGGAAAGAAGGTGAGAGGAACTAAGGTGCTATCAGGATTTCACGAGCTTGCTCAGATCCAAGTTCTATCATTTGGCACCAACCTTTGCTTTTGATAGTTGATTGCAGCAGGATGATGACCCAGGGCAGTGTTTCTCAAACAAGAGACGTTTGCTAAATATTTGGAATCCTGGACCCTCCTTAGGGGTCAGAATCTCTAGGGCAGGGTCTGGTGATCTGTATTTAGCAATCATTCCAGGAGGTTCTTATAAATAGGGAAGATTGGGAAAATTAAACTATGACAAAAAGTCTATCCAATGCAGCTATTGAGAGAAACTATAGAAATGAAACAACAACAAAATCTCTGCATAGAGCCATCTTTTGTTACGTGCTGCCTTAGTCACAGTCTTGGAGGCCCAAACAACTACTTCTCCCATATTAGTTACCAAGAAAACCGCACTAATGAAAACAATCAACAAATTAGATGTGCAGTCTTTCAAAGCACCATTTGTTCATGATGGAAATTAAAGCATACCCTGGTGATACTGGTGATAGAGCAATAGAATCCCTTTGGATTCTGGAAAGGCAGATTACTTTGTGCCTTCCCTTTGTGTCCAGGATTTGGGATAGATAATGATAAAGTAACCTCAGGCTTGGAATCTGAAGATAGGCATGGCGAGATCCTCTTCTCAGAGTTTCCTGAGGATCCTGTATTTCTTCCAGATGACTGATGTTCTTTCTCACTTTGTTCCCTGTGTTACAAAAGGCATAGTCAAATACTGGTTAATGTACTATACACATAGCCACATGCTAAGCTAATTCACTGCTACAGAACATTGTGGTATTTTTATTTGCAACCTTTCAGGATAAATTATTTGGATGTTACTTCAATAGTGTTAGGTCAGAAATATCTTTTCCCCCATTCCTTTAAACTATAATAATTCTTTTTTATGTAATAAGTTGCTTTTCAGTAAAAGCATGAAAATAGTCATTCATGTAATTCCTGTTGGGTTTGCTGGGAAGTTAGCAATTTTAGACTCAAAAATTAGATTTAGCTACTCCGTGTTTCATGAGAATATTGGGACTATCAGGATTTCACCGCTTTTAAATGGGGATAACCAAGCAGTCTGCAAAAAATAAGCTTTATTACATCTACGGTAATGAGGCTTGCTGTTCATAGTCTCTAATAATTCCTTTGGGTGTCCCAAGGAGTCAGAGCCAACATAGGCAAAAGTATGTCTTTCTGACAGTCTAAAGACTTTGCACACATTGATTTCCTATCCTTTTGACACTCGTATGGGGTTGATGTTTCCCTCATAAATGTACTTGGTTTCCCTCAGGGTCATTCAGTGGGTTTCTCTGACAAATTTACAGTTCTGGATGGATTTGTGATCACATGATAAAGTCTTTGACAAGTTTCTTCCCCACCCGGACCCCATGACTTGAAACCATTCTTTGCTAATTAAAAAGTTTCATTCTGCTTACAAAGGCTTTATGACCAATTAAGGAAATCTCTACTGAAAAACAATTCAGAAGGTATGCTACTTATTTTGCACAGGACAATCATACACCACTCACGTTGTTGCTCAGAACTTCAGATATATATAATGGACAATTTCACTAAGTATTTGAATATTTGGGTGACTTCAAATAAACGTCTTTTTCCCCTTTGTAAGAGGATGTCTTTATCTTTTATTTTATTATTTATTTTGTAGAGAAAGGTTCTCACCCTATTGCCCAGGCAAGAGAGCAGTGGCACCATCATAACTCACTGCAGCCTGAACCCCAGGGGCTCAAATGATCCTCTCACCTCAGCCTCCTAAGTAACTGGAACTACAGACACGCGCCACCACACCCGGCTAATTTTTAAATGTTTTGTAGAGATAGGATCTTAGTATTTTGCCCAGGTTGGTCTCAAACTCCTGGGCTCAAGCTGTTCTCTCATCTTGGCCTCTCCAAGTATTGGGATAACAGGCAGGAGCCACCCAGACTGGTTTGTTTTTATGCCTGGGTAAAAATACTTGTTTCACTATAGACTACAGCAACACACAGACATACCTAAATACAGGCATACATAAAGCCAATTCACATATATCAGCGTGAACGATCAGATGGCTGAATCAAAATTTGCAGTGTATTTCAACCAATACTTACCATCAGCAGATCTTTGGCAGTGGAAAAGAGGGAGACATCATATGACATGATGCCTTCAACGTCTCATAACTTCTACTTGAGAAACCAATACTTAGTATTTTAGTTTTAGGGATTCTAACATGACATCAAAATAACTGGTTGAAATGCAACTTTTATTTCCATTTTGCACTACCAAAACCAAGCAACAACAACTAAAACAAAATGTTTAGGTTATTTCCCCCTTTTGGATGAATTTTAATGACCTTGTGACTGTATTGAAAGTAGCAGAGATGAGGCAGGTAAAGTTGAAAGAAGTTCCAACTTCCGGAAGTTGATTTGGTGACCAATGGGACGGAGTGGAACAAAACTTTCCTGAGGGCAAGACCTTATTTGTGCTAAATGGTGGGAATACAATAATACACAAAACAATATAAGCATTTAATTACTATTTATTCAATAAAGAACTAATGGAAAATTTAAAAATGAGGTAGATAGGTTTATCTGAAGTTCCTAGATTGAGATTTTGAATGGGTCATGATTTTCCAAATCTATGCTGTCTAATATGGTAGCCACTAGCCATATGTGGCTACTGAATTTAAACTAATTTGAATTAAAGTTTATTAACCAGGCACATTTCAAATGTTCAATAGCCACAGCCACTAGTGACTATCCTACTGGATAGTATAGAGAGAACATTTGCACTATCGCAGAATATTCTATTGGACAGCACTACTCTAAACAGATATGAAAATATTAAGTAGAGGAGCAGGAATGGGAACAGCTGCCCACTATTACAGTTTCACATTTCCAACTGCTTTCATACACGTTGTACTGACTCTGCAGACTTTGCATGTTTTAAATCCAAACTCAACCAAAATCTCCCCCAAATCCCTAATTTTATAATTAGCACTACCATTCTACCAGAAACCAAGGCTCAAAACATACTTGTAGTCTTTGTTTATTTTCGTACAGTTAGATTAAAACCCTGTAGATATTTTCCTTACACTATCTATTGGATGGATTCTTTCCTTCCCACTTCTGCTGTTTGAATGACTTGCATACTTTGAAACATACTTGATATTTGTAATAAGAGATAACCTTTTGACATAAGAGCAAGAACTCTGATTCCAGTGGGGAAAAAGATATGCAAAAAAGACAAATTTGTAATCAACCCATCCTTGTTTGATTTAGCTTGTAAATAATACGGTACATAGCTTTCCATCCATCTTTTGTACAGCTTTATTGAGGAAATAAACTACATGTATTTAATTTGTACATTTTTTTCAGTTCCAACACCTGTGAAACCACCAACAATCAAAATAATCAACGTTTCTATTACTCCCAAACTTGTACTTTTTCATACTCAATTCCAATGCAGCCACCTATTTACCCACTCATCCCTATCCCCCACTCTCTTTCTGTCACTATAGATTAATTTGCATTTGGTAGAGTTTATACAAATATTTATATAAAGGGGGAAAATGACACTACTTTATCTTTTTTGGACATGTGCCATTATTCTAATGTAGTTTAGAGAATATGATCAATACCTTGCAATTTGGTTAAAAAAAAAATATGGATAGAGGCTGAGCATGGTGGCTCACACCTGTAATTCCAGCACTTTGGGAGGCCTAGGCAGGCGGATCACCAGAGGTCAGGAGTTCGAGACCAGCCTGGCCAACACAATGAAACCCCTTCTCTACTAAGAATTCAAAAATCAGCTGGGCATGGTGGTGGGTGCCTGTGATTCTAGCTACTCAGGAGGCTGAGGCAGAAGAATCGCTTGAAACCAAGAGGTGGAGGTTGCAGTGAGCCGAGATCGTGCCACTGCACTCCAGTCTGGGCAACAGACCGAGACTCCAACTCAAAAAAAAAAAGTATAGATAGATGTAATTATTCAGTGCCCCAACTATAGGATTTGCATAACACTGGAGATATATTACAATATATTTTTCCCCAAATGATAAAATTTCTACGTGCTGGGAGATGTTTTTGTATCAAGTCTCTAAGTTCAAGAAAAGTCACAAAAATAATAAGGTGTATTGAATATCAAAACCAATAAGATAAATCCTTTCACATTTTTAGTATGCTAAGAATTGACCGAGATGTCCAATAGTTAAGCCAATTCATGTATATTATCCTTTGCATTACTATGCTTAAACACTAATGAAAGCTAAATGTTTCCTTTAAAGATGCCGTAGAATCAAAAGTTACAGGGACTTCCTCATTATTATTAACAAAAATACATGTTATGTTCAGATGGAAATTCCACAAAGTCAAGGGGAGCCAGGAGAACCTCGGAAAAGAGCTATCTTCTTTCCTGAGATATTCATTGGCATTTAATCAGTATTCAGTGAGAGAGCATCATTCACTTTTAATGCATAGCTGATTAATAAAGGGTGCGTATCTTGACAATTTTAGGTATCTTTGAACCTTGCTCTTGATTGAGACCCTGGCATTGTTTGAACAGTGGGGGACAGTTCACTAAAGGCACTCAGGTGTCTGGGTACCTTAGAGTTTCCTACCAGAAAGCAAGAAGAGCCTTTCTAAACTAGAGCCTTTGACACCTGATGTTAAGCTCACTTGGGACCTCTCAGGGTTTAATTTGTTGTAAGAATTGCAGAAAGAGCTTGTTTTAAAATTGCAGATTCCAGCCAGGCATGGTGGCTTATGCCTGTAAACCCCACATTTTGGGAGCCCGAGGTGGGCGGATCACTTGAACTTAGGAGTTTGAGACCAGCCTGGGCAAACCCTGTCTCAACAAAAAATATTAAAAAAAAAAGTTTGCCGGGCATGGTGGCATATGTCTGTAGTCCCAGCTACTCAGGAGGCTGAGGTGGGAGGATTGCTTGAGCCCCAGGAGGTAGAGGCTGCAGTAAGCCATGATCACACCACTGCTCTCCGGCCTGGGCAATAGAGACCCTTGTCATGGTCAATGACTGTCTGAGCCTGGCACAAGGATAGTAAAGGAATTTGCCAAGACAATAGTGAGTTTAGAAAAGCAGATTTATTTAGAGGAAAGGGGGAGATACATTGCAAGGAAGCCACAGGCAAGACAGCAGAAAGAAGGCTGTCTGCCAAGAGGCAGGGGCTGGAGGGGAATTTTATAAGATCATACTGCTTAGGCTGAATGCTTGCAGACAGAATGGGTGCAGGTGAGCCATTTGCAGTTGACCTCATTTCTTGGAACATTTGCTCCTCTCTATCCCTGTTTCTGTCCCTGTCAGCTAAGTCCATTTTTCAATTTTCTTTTAACTCCTTAAGACTCCACAACCCTGTCTCAAAAAAAAAAAAAAAAAAATACAGACTCCAGGGTTCAAGCCCTACACATTCTGTTTCTATAGGCCTGGAAAGGAACTATGGAATCTATATATTTAGTAAGTACCATACATAAATATGAAAAATGTGCTCCGTGTTTCAAAGATTACACTTGGGAAAGAGAATGGGACTAGCTTAGAATGGAATGATCCCAGAATGTATGTTGGGTGAAAGCTCTTCGAGGAAGGCCTGTGTGTGTGTGTATTTGTGTGCTCAAACACGTTTTTTTGTTTGAGAGTTGATATGGGTAGGAAAAGGTGGTGGACAAGGATCTCCAGATATATAGCAAGATGTAGCAAGATATATAGCAAGATGTAGAACTATTTCTCTGGGGCTCTGTTGGAATTTTGTTTCTACAATATTTTCTTCTTGGATAGGGAAAAACAGAAGGCTTACATAATACTCTTTCTCCAAACCCAGTACTCAAATGGGAAAGTTAGATTTACTTAATAAAAAGAGAGATTTACAAAAGCAGGGGGAAATATATGAAATGTGTGAGTGAGGGCAATTTTGAAATCGGAGACCCTGGATATTTCCTTAAAATAAAGAAGAGACCCTTCTAGAATGGTTTGGATTAAGGATCCCTGGTTACTATGGAGAAGGGAGGGAGGAATTCAAATATCTTCAGAGATCCTTTCAGCTTTGTCTCCATAATTCTGCAAGAATTATTAATCTTTGCGGCAGTTAGCCATTAGCTGATGTTTTACCTACATATTCACCCCAATACTGTTTTCACCATGAAAATCACTTTTGTCACTGCTAAATGTGTTTAGAAGCTGTTTGGTTTTCACTTCTTCAAGGCAATTTTTAAAATCTTTTTATTCCTTAATTAGAATTCAGTGATGTATAAAAGCTTAGTTATTTGAAATTCTGGTACACTAACTCAAAAAATTACAAGTAAAGGATAGTGTGTATGTGTGTGTGTTTGTGTCTGTGTGTTTTCACATAGACTTTAATAGAGTTGATTCATTCTAATTACTTCAACGATAACGGACTTTTATTTAGTTCTCTTATTTTTTTAAATTTTGTTTTCTATGTGACTATTTTGGTAAAATTATGTGACTTGTATATGTGGTAGCCTTTGGTTCTTAAATGGCAAATTCAAATTACTAAAAGATTAAACAGTTACTTATTATTAATTCCATATTTCCACAATACCTTATTATATTTTGTGCACAAAGCTTTTAAGGGTGGGAGAAAAACTACAGGATGTTTAGTTTTTCTAGATACTTTTACTTTTTTTTTGGTTTGTAATACAGAATATCACAGTGTTTAACAGCTCAGTCTTTAGAGTATGACACACTTGTTTATAAATCTCAACCCTGACAAACATGCTTATGAAAAGAAACCATGCCATTTACTAGCTAAATGACCTTGGCAACATTTTAAACTGTCTGTACCTTGATTATCTCACCTCCAAAATGGAGAAAATAATAAAACATTCTTCCTGGGGTTGTTATGAGGATTGGATGCATTGTAACAAAGAATACTGTGCATAGTAAACATGGTGAAAGTAAAGTGTAGACTATTATTAATATTATTAGTAGCTGTATCACCTAGCATTTTTTTTCAGGACAACCATTAACCATTGTTACATGAAGTTTAATAAAAAATACATCTTTGCAGTTATAATAATTTTATGTGATTATAGTAATTTATTCAGAACTGTGATAATTCTTTAACTCTGTGACAAAGTTTTTGTGTATATTTGTCATTCTATTAGGGAACATATAAAATAATTCCTGTTGGTGCACAATCTGGAATGTATGTGGTAAAGTCGCCTGTATGAGAAGCAGCTCTATCACAAATCTAGGCCTTAAATTTAAAACTTCTGGCCTTTGACTTATTAGTATTTAAGATGAAACCAATGATCTCTTCATTTTACAATGTCTATATTTGCAATACGGAATCAGAGGAAGTAAGTCTCAAGGAAAAATATTGATTTCCCTTTAGCAAACCTGTTGAAATACACTGTTGTAGGCCTTGTTATTTTTTTAAGTGTCTGGATTTTCTTGGTGAATTCATTAAAACATATTTTAGCAGCTCCGGTGGCCCAGTATCTCATTCCAACATAAACTTACCACTGGAAGGCACATACCATTTGGCTCACCTTTTCATTTCATGGCTAAATAATAATGACAAATTACAGGTGCTAAAGTGATGTTAGATCCCTTAGCTTAAGAAGTGATTCGATGCTCCTGGTATTAATCTTCTGTCCAGAGCTTCTTTATACATATGGCATCTCTCTTCTGATTGGCAATTAATGTCTTATATGCTGGAATTCCATTTCAGCAACCTGAAAATGATACTACTTTTCATAATTGGTAGTAACTTTGACTTATCATTATATCTTAGTTTTAGCTCTACTATAAAATATATACACACACACATATACATACATATATACATATATATATATATAGAGAGAGAGAGAGAGAGAGAGAGAGTTTGGTTTCAAGTGATGTACATTGTGGAGCAGGCTCAATTGTCATTAAGAGAGGATGTCTTTCCTAATTTGTATTTATCTAGATATCTTGATTCTCCCTAAAGTGAATTTTCCCGTATCTCATAGTCCGTCATTCAAAGTATGTGAAAAATAGCTGTATGAAACATTCCTGCAGTTTTCATAGAAATTCATTATATTACCCTTATATATTATGACTCTGATAAAGACACTTATTAAGTTCATATAGCTTTATTGTAGGTTTTCTTTGGGAGTTCTGTGTTTGTGATCATGTCATCAGTGAAGAGTGTGTTGTTGCTTTTTCTCCAATCTGTATGCTATTTTTTCCCCTGTCTTATTGCATTGGGCAGGAATTGGAAGACAATGTTGAATAGAGGTCATTAAAGTGGACATATCTGCATTGTTTCTGATTTTAGGTAGAAAGCTGTCAGTCTTTTACCAGTAAGTTTGATATCAACTAAAGATTTTCTGTAGGTGCCCTCATAAAATTGAGAAATATACTATTTATTCATAATGTACTGAGAGTGTTTATCACAAATGCATGTTTAATTTTGTCAAATTTATTTTCTGTATCTATTGAGTTGGTCATAGGTTTTTTTTTTTTCCTTTTATTTTACTAACATGGTGAATCATATCAACTGATTTTTGAAAACTAAACCAATTTTACATTGTTGGGATAATAATACCATTTGATGGTGGCATATCATCAAGTTTAAATATTTCTTAATTTGCTAAAATTTTATTTGGAACTTTTGTTTCTACATTCATGAGTAATATTGATCTACAAATCTTTCTTGCAATGTCTTTTATGGTTTTGTTATCAGTGCAAAATCTGCAAAAAGTGTTGAAGAATGTTGCTTTCTCATTTTTATCCTAAAAAAATGTGCATAGGATTACTTTATTCCTAAACGCAGCAAGAAACAATAACAGTTCTGTCCTTGATATAATTCACCCCAAAGCCATTATTGGACTTGAATCCTTTTTTGGGGAAGATATGTAATTACAGATTCAGTTTCTTTGATAGACAGAAGACTATTTACATTGTCTGTTTCTTCTTTTGTCAGTTTTGGCCAATTTGATTTCCAAAGTACTTGTCTGTTACATCTAAATATTCACATTCATTAGTATAAGTCTTTATTATATTTTTTATTATCTTTTAATAGCTAAAGTATATGTGGTGTAGTGATGTTCCCTCTCTTATTCCAGATTTTGTTAATATTTAGTGATCAGTTAAGGCATAAGTTTATCAATTTTATTCATGTTTAAAAATTACCTTGCTATGCTTCCATTGATTTTTCTTTCTGATTATTATTTCTGCAACTTATATTTTGTCCTGTTGTTTTTCTTATTCTTTTTAGATTCTTAAGGTGATGTGTGTATCATGGATTTTGGACTTTTCTTCTTTTATAATAGATGCACTTAAAACTACATGTTTCATTCTAAGCATTTCTTTTGCTGTATCTCACAGATTTTTATGTTGTGTTTTCATGTTCATTTAATCAGAAATGTTTACTATAGCCAGTAATTTTTCTTCATCCATGAGTTACTTAGAAACATGTTCTTTAATTCCTAAATATTTGAATATTTTGCAGAAACATTTCTATTATTATTTCCTAATTTAATTCCAGTTGTAGTTGGGAAATATGCTCTGTTTGATTTTAATCTTTGTTAATCTATTGAGACTTATTTTAGAGCCAAACATATGGTTTATCTTGGTGACTGGTTCGTGTAGACTTGTAGAGTTTGTACTCTGTGGATTTGAAATTTATTTCTCTGTAGATATTAATGATATTTATTGATAATGTTAACTAACTGAATTTCCATCTATTTATCTTATCAATTAATGGGAACATTGAAATCTTTATAAACTTGTCTTTTTCCCCCTTTGTTCCATCAGTTTTGCTTCAGGTGTTTTCATAGTTGAAAGTAAAACCACTACAAACACTTTTAGATGTTTTGAAGTTCTTATAGAAGCTCTAATAGAACATCATCTACAGGTACCCACTGCTTCCAGAATTAGGAAAATGTCTTCCAAATTGGGTGTGTTTGTGAAGGAGTGGGTTCAGTATATGGGAGTAAACAAATCAGTGGAAGAGTCAGGCAAGAAGCAGTCATCCTGAAGGTTTACCTCTACTTTGCAGAAACTACTAGCATAGAAGAAAGAATGAAGGTCTTAGAATGATGCTGTGTTATGGATAGGCAGGTCTTCAGTCAAATGCACCAGGGGATCAGCAGAAGACTTTGACTGCAGGCCCAGACACTGGAGTGATTAAAGAAGGAATACTGGGGCAAAAGACTCATTCTGGATAATGGATCAGTGCAATGAGAAAAAGCTGAGAAAAATAAATCACAGATGCCCAGTGCTATTTACAGATAACCCCAGATATCAGGTCAAACTGAGAACTGACTCATGTGGGTAGCAGATGTGATATAATGAAAAGGGCACACATCTTTGACGGAGGCAATCAAGTTCAAATTCAGCTTCTGTGACTGAATACGTCACACACATATCTTGTGCCTTGTGATCTTAGAAGATAAACTGTGCCTGTTTCCTCATTTTGCAAGTTAAGATAATGTCTATTTCAGAGGGTTGTTGGATGTAAGATGTAATAAAATTTAATATCTAGAATAAACAGTCTAATACATAGTAGGTTTTCTATAAATGTTAGATTTCTTCCTTCCTTCATAAAGCCAGATTGAGGATTTGAGTATAGAGAAGGAGATGATATGGCTCTGAGGCACTTATGCTGCATTGAGATAAAGAATTAATAACTGTGCTATTTTTCTCTCAAGAACCTATAATGCCCAAGAGCTAGAGGTCTTGTCTAAAACATTTCTCTCTGTTGAAGAAATGAACTCTCACGGCAGGGAGAGGGTAATGTCATTTTCAGGTGAATGCCACCTACTTTGCGTGACTGCTTTCTGCCCCATTTGTGACTTTTATTGAGGAGCACATCTAGAGGCCAATGGCTACTGACAGTTTTGCTGTATGTGTTCCTTTGCTTATGACACCACTTTTTGGGGGGTGTGGGATATTCCTAGATCCTCAGAGTGACTTCACAGTTACTTTTTGTTTTCCTAATTCCTTACTTCCCCCATTTAGTAGAAATTCTTATTTACCTATGCAAAGTCATAAAAACTCTGTTTATAACCATTGCTTACCGTATATCCTGCATTATCTTATAAGGCTGTAATTATCAACCTCATGAATGCCGTTGCATGCATCCAGTACTCATGCTTTGGGTTTATTGCCTTGCAATTCTGTATTCTTGGTCTCCTTATTCATCCTCCTTTGTGGCCCCCATTTCACAACTGTCTGCTTTCTACCAATCAAGAATGATAGCACATTACTTGTAGCCCTGCTTCAACCACCTCCCCTGTCCCTGAATAACTGTGGTTAAATCGTCTTTATTTCACGATTTTACCGGCTGCCAAAGACTAAAGCAATCACAACTGATAAATCCTGAAGTGCTTCCATTAACCAATCAGGGATTGTCACTGCTGTCAAGTCTGCCCTGAGAGAGGCCATTTTTGGTAGCTTAGAATTCTTGTGTATATGTCCACCGGGGATAGGTATGTTTAGCCAGTTAAAAGGGTTTTCAACTCTGCAATTAGTTATAGAAACTGGTTCTAGGAGCTTAAAAAAAATTCCGTTCAGTGCCTTTCAAAATATAAAACAGGTTTGGTAATTTTCTTTTTGCTCCTTGGTTGTTCTAGAAGGTGATTACACTTACACATCTTAAACAGAGTGAAGAAGAAACAAGATTTAAATTTTCACACTTGGAGATAATCAAGGAAACCGGGAGAGAATCTGTAGCAATCTGAATGCAGCAAGAAACAATAACGATTGGCAGGGCAGCAATGAATGACACATGTTGCTGAGTGGTTCTCCACCGCTCAATGGCACCAAGTTTGACATTTAAATTGCAGGCAGCCCTGGGTCCATTCCAGGAGCTGGCTGTGGTTGAGTGCAGTTCTGATCACTTGCTTGAGGGGTGCAGTGGGGGTAAAGAGAGAGGAAAAAAAAGAAAAATCAAATTGTTCTCGGAAATCATGTTTAATGTAGAAATCTGTTTAATATTAAAATGCAATCTGCAGTTTACAAGTATTCTATTCCTCAAGGAAAATATTTCCTGTTCAAGGGGCAGGGGCAGTAAGCTCTCCCTTATTACATCACTTCCTATGTCAGGCCAAACTAGCATTCAAAATGTATTACTGTACTGATAATGCTAATTTCAAAATGATGCCTTTTTTCCCCCCTTTGGTTAAAGGGTCTGGGCAAAATTCCAATCATATGGATCAATTTAGCCTTAGATGGTGCTGCCCAAACTGCTATTTCATGCACTATATAGAATATAGTTCTTCCACATTCTCAGGAATAGTAGTCCATGTCTCCTTTCTACCCATAGCATAACATTATGTTTCTAAAAGTTTCCCAAGAGAGCACCTACCTCATGGGTTTTAGAAAAGGGAATGTCATATCTTTGGGAGGGAGGGATAGATACCACATCATTTTCTACACACAGGCAGCCTCCAATTTTTGAATTACTAGGGAGTTAGGAATTGATTTCTAGAACTCAACTTTGTGCCATGTTCAAATCAACCTGGTATTTTCCCTGTGGGCTTGGCTGGCTTTCACTGCAACTGCTCTCATCACCAGGAGGACATGCGGGTATAACCACTGGTATTTATCCCTCTTTTATCCATTTTTTTTTCTGCAATGCCTTAAAACACTAAAGCTGATGAGTTACTGGAATGAAGTCTTTTCAAATGTCTGTCACCCACATAGTTAAACAGCATTCTTACCTATTTATATTTTAAAAAAGAAAGAAATTTTAAAAAGCCACTAACAAAAGATCAGTGTGAAAGCACCCAGTGTTCCAGACCAGAAGAAGGCAGTTTTATTTTTCTTGAGACTCTCCATTCTTTCGGAGTCTCTGCTGGGTAGAGCTGATCATACAGTGGGTCAAGAAGTGCTTGATAGATGCCAAGAAAGCTTACCTCCATTAAGGTACTACTAATTTATCCTTTTTTTGTTTTTGAGAATTTCCCCCAAATAGAAAATCTTCTATTTATGTTTACTACATTTTCCCATTAATACAAAGATACAAAACATTTTTTGATGCTAATAATATGTTTAGAGTCTACGCTTTGCAATAATGGTGGCTGCCACTCAAATGTAATTTAATAATGAAGTTTTATTCAAACATATTTTCTTTACTTTTTAAATCCTTTATAATGCCCAAAATTTATAATGCAATTTTAGTGCAATTACACTGAATAACTTGAAATTATAGAATAAGTTACATGCAGTTTCATTTACAGTTGCCCATTGATTCAAGCCTGCTAGCTGACGCCAGAGGTATCTGGTTGCACAATGCCACAGGAAGAATATATTTAGGTTTACTGGGCTATGGTTTTTTCTATGCTAGCCAATTAGGGAAAATTTAGCTATTTAGCTAAAGAGTCTTATACTGGTCATTGAGGGCCAACTTGTGCTTATTTGATCTAATGACTACTTTCTTGTCTCAATGTTATGGGCTCCTTACAGTATTGTGGTAGATTAATTGGTATAATAGCTACCCCAATATCTCAATAGCTTAACACGATAAAGCCTTATTTCTGAATTATGTAACAATCCCATGAAGGTCTGAAGAGGTTCTCTATTCCACAAAGTAATTCAGGGATCCAGGAACCTTTATCTAGTAACTCCATTTTTTTTTTTAAGATTGCACCTGAATCCTCTGTAGTGACTGAGAAAAAAAAAGGAGAGATCGAATATGGCAAAGGCATACTTGTTCCTAGTTGTTGTTTCCTGAAGGTGACACATGCTACTTCTACTTACATTCTGTTACTGAGCAGTGTTCATACAGAAACAATGAGATGTAAAAGAAGGGGTAGAATGTGTCCTAGAAGCATAGGTATGCTGGTAAAAGTTTAGCAACTGGGTTTCTAGAAGGGAAAAAAAAAATCTCTGATCCATGGGATTTGCCATTTTCCACAGTGTAAATAACTCCCGCCATGGCCAAGTTCAAGCTTGTGATGATGTCTTGGAAAAGTAAGACTATTAAATTAGGACACCAGTGAGAAATCTCTTGAAAAAAGACCAGATAAAAATGGGATATTGCTAAACGTGGATGGAACTGGGAAGGTATGTGCACAGTCTGCTCGCACAAGCGAGCATGGTGCTGACTGAGCACACCACTGCCTAGAAATATGCCAAGGAATAAGCACTGAAGCTGAACATTAAGCATGGCCGTTTCCATGCCACTTATTCAGTGGAAGACATTGTGTAAGATGGGGTGAGATGGACACAAGTATGAGCCAATGCTGATTGCATTTAAGGAGCTCACTGTACTTGGGAAGACTAGCAAAATTATAAAAATAGCTAATATCTAATGCATGGTCACTATTTTTCAGGCACCCTCTCAAGAGATCTATAACTTAACAACTCTATAATGTAGGTATTCTTTTTATTGTTATATTATAATCTAATGGAGACCCCAAGAGACTTAGTAATTTGCTCGAGGTAAAGCATAATTCATTCTGATTAGGAATCTATAGTAAGCCTTGTGTAGAAAGAGGTACAAGAACAAGTCTGTGAAGAAGAAGATTTTAATTAGAGATTGAAAGAGAGAGGGTGTATGACTGTGTTAGGGTGGTTGGTGGGGGTGAAATTATAAGCTAAGGGAGCAGGACAGTGAATGTAAGTAAAGTGTGAAAATCCATGAGTAACAAAGCTACTCATATTCTTTGACAACATAACCCTGCTTCTGGAAGGAATTTATCTTGAAAAAATAATTTTAGCAAGACCTAAAATCATTTGGTTTATATACACAAAATATTATAATATTTAAAAATATCAGATCATCTGGAAAGAAAGCACAGGACCAACAAGAAAAATATTTTTATAAATTCTAGACTCTCTGAATGCTGGTGATAATTATGATGATGATGAAGATGATGATGATCATTGCTATGGGCCACATCTAAGCAGAGAAGAACAAGCATGCTTTCACCACGTTGACTGGTTTACCTAACTCATTGTTGAATTGTACTAAGTTAACAAGATAATACTATCTGACTATGTGGAAACATGAAATATTTGTGATAATTGCAAAATCAGAATATTAAATAGCAGGTGAATTGTGTACACACATTCAAAAGGAGAGGACGGCATCATGCTAAAAAGGGAAATAGCAGATTTTGAGATAAGGGATTGTATTTAATATTTTTCTAAACTATTATTAATATCAGATATAGGGCATATATTCACTTAGAAAGGTTGATTATATAGTGTTAGATTTGCAGACTCAATGTGATTGGAATAATAGGTGAAAGGAGATTAGATAGAGTGAATAATTATGTAGTACAGTGGAAACAGCCCTGAGTTTTGCCAACTAAGCAGATTTTAGTTCACACTACAAAGGGTGAAAAGCTATCACTCATTTTTTTGAAGAGGAGAATAATATAGTATGAACCCTAGAAACACTGTGATGATGTCTTGGAAGAGCAAGACTCTTAAGCAATCAGTGAGAAATCTCTTAAAGACTAGATAAAAAAGAAGATATAGTTTAGAGTAGCATTGGTAGGGCTTAAAGGAGAGAGAATGCGTAAATTCTGAAATGGACAACACTTGGAAGACTTGACTGATTTGGGCGGATCACAAGGTCAGGAGTTCAAGACCATCCTGGCTAACATGGTGAAACCCCATCTCTACTAAGTACAAAAATTAGCCAGGCTTGGTGGCAGGCGCCTGTATTCCCAGCTACTTGGGAGGCTGAGGCAGGAGAATCGCTTGAACTCGGGGTGGAGGTTGCAGTGAGCCGAGGTTGTGCCACTGCACTCCAGCCTGGGCAACATGGCGAGATGACTCCTCAAAACAACAACAACAAACAGATTTGAAGGTATAGAGGATACAAAGAAGTTGCAGGAAACTGATTAGTTAATTTTAGGGCATATGGAGTCAGTACGTCGGCAGGCACTGTGTTTAGAAACATGCTGCGGAACTGGACACTTAGATCCAAGCTGTAGAGAAACATCACAGTGGGATGAAGATTTGGGGATGATCAGAAGAGAGCCGAGATGATAAACAGTGAGAGAGAAAGTGATGGGCCAGGCAGACGCTAGAGAGAAAAGAGAGCAGGGGCCTAAGAGGGGGGATTCAGCAGGGATTGAAGGGGGTTAAGACAGGAGGCAGAAGATGCAGACATGACAACAACTGTTAAGCCAGAGAGAAAGGAGAGCAGGGGCCTAAGAGGGGGGATTCAGCAGGGATTGAAGGGGGTTAAGACAGGAAGCAGAAGATGCAGATGTGACAACAACTGTTAATTTTCTTAAATATAAAGGAGACTTTAATATGTTGTGGGTTAAGGAAAAGAAGCCAGAGAGATAGGAAAATTGAACATATAAAAAGACAAGGAAGGATTTTCTTGTCAAGGTCTACGTCAGAGGAGGCTACAAAGGATGGGAATCAAGAGTTCTGGAAAAAGGCTGAGTGCAGTCGCTTACGCCTGTAATCCCAGCACTCTGGGAGGCCAAGGCAGGTGGATTACCTGAGTCAGGAGTTTGAGAACAGCCTGGCCAACATGGTGAAACCCCGTCTCTACAAAAAATACAAAAAAAAAAAAAAATTAGCTGGGAGTGGTGGCACGTGCCTGTGATACCAGCTGCTTGGGAGGCTGAGGCAGGAGAATCACTTGAACCTGGGAGGTGGAGGTTGCGGTGAGCCGAGATCATGCCAGTGTACTCTAGCCTGGGTGACAGAGCGAGACTCCATCTGAAAAAAAAAAATAGTAAAAGAATTGTGGGAAAAAATCAAATTGTAGAGGAGTGGGATCCATATTTGTTTTAAGACAGAAAATGAGGAAAACATGGGAGAGACAGTTGGGAGAGGTCTAAAGGGGACTTGAGAGATATTTGTTATTTTCTCTGTCTTGTAAGGGGAGGCAGATTAGAGATTTCAAGTAGCTGGTGTCTGACAAGGGGCTGGAGATGACACTAGAAGAATAAAGCTATTAGAAAGAAAATGCCCAGAAACATTTTTAATGATGATTTTATACAGAGGCAATGCTGTTGGAAGAGAATAATACAATAGGGGAAAATAAGGGAAAGAGGTGACAAAAGAAGGTGAAAACAACAGAACAAGCAGAGGCAAAGAAAAGGAAGAGATACCTGTTGAGAGAAGTGGTAGAGAACCGTCGGCACCAATTTCCAGTTTTTTTCTACCCATGTTACAACTTTTGATTATATGTTGCTCTTTATCCCTTAATCCAGAATCTGCCTCATCCTTTCAAGACACTATCGTGTTAAGATGCATGGGTAGTGAATACAGACAACTTTAACACATATTTACCTAGTTTGTATAGCAACTTGTTATTAACCTACCCTAACAGAGCCTGGGAATACTGAAAATATGTCAGGCTATTCTAAATCTATTGAGATAATAACTGGCATCAATTTTATCTCTCCCCAACAAAGCTTTGTTAAAAGCTAGACAATATGCCAGTTTTTCTGCTCTGTTTTTTCCCCATCTTTGTGGTTTTATCTACTTTTGGTCTTGGATGATAGTGATGTACAGATGGGTTTTTGGTGTGGATGTCCTTTCTGTTTGTTAGTTTTCCTTCTACCAGACAGGACCCTCAGCTGCAGGTCTGCTGGAGTTTGCTAGAGGCCCAATCTAGACTCTTTTTGCCTAGATATCAGCAGTGGAGGCTGCAGAACAGCGGATTTTCGTGAACCACGAATGCTGCTGCCTGATCATTCCTCTGGAAGTTTTGTCTCAGAGGAGTACCCGGCCGTGTGAGGTGTCAGTCTGCCCCTACTTGGGGGTGCCTCCCAGTTAGGCTGCTCGGGGGTCAGGGACCCACTTGAGGCAGTCTGCCCATTCTCAGATCTCCAGCTGTGTGCTGGGAGAACCACTACTCTCTTCAAAGCTGTCAGACAGGGACATTTAAGTCTGCAGAGGTTACTGCTATCTTTTTGTTTGTCTGTGCCCTGCCCCCAGAGGTGGAGCCTACAGAGGCAGACAGGCCTCTTTGAGCTGTGGTAGGCTCCACCCAGTTTGGGCTTCCTGGCTGCTTTGTTTACCTAAGCAAGCCTGGGCAATGGCGGGCACCCCTCCCCCAGCCTCGCTGCTGCCTTGCAGTTTGATCTCAGACTGCTGTGCTAGCAATCAGTGAGACTCTGTGGGCGTAGGACCCTCCCAGCCAGGTGCGGGATATAATCTCCTGGTGTGCCGTTTTTTAAGCCTGTCAGAAAAGCGCAGAATTAAGGTGGGAGAGACCTGATTTTCCAGGTGCCGTCTGTCACCCCTTTCTTTGACTAGGAAAGGGAACTCGCTGACCCCTTGCACTTCCCGACTGAGGCAATGCCTCGCCCTGCTTTGGCTCGCGTGCGGTGCGCTGCACCCACTGTCCTGCACCCACTGTCTGGCACTCCCTAGTGAGATGAACCTGGTACCTCAGATGGAAATGCAGAAATCAGTAGAAAAACTGGAAATTCTAAAAAGCAGAGTGCCTCTCCTCCTTCAAAGGAATGCAGTTGCTCACTAGCAACGGAACAAAGCTGGATGGAGAATGACTTTGACAAGTTGAGAGAACAAGGCTTCAGATGATCAAACCACTCCGAGCTACAGAAGGAAATTCAAACCAAAGGCAAAGAAGTTAAAAACTTTGAAAAAAATTTAGACAAATGTAAAACTAGAATAGCCAATACAGAGTAGTGCTTCAAGGAGTTGATACAGCTGAAAGCCAAGGCTCAAGAACTACGTGAAGAATGCAGAAGCCTCAGGAGCTGATGCAATCAACTGGAAGAAAGGGTATCAGTAATGGAAGATGAAATGAATGAAATGAAGAGAGAAGGGAAGTTTAGAGAAAAAAGAATAAAAATAAATGAACAAAGCCTCCAAGAAATATGGGACTATATGAAAAGACCAAATCTACGTCAGATTGGTGTACCTGAAAGTGACGGGGAGAATGGAACCAAGTTGGAAAACACTCTGCAAGATATTATCCAGGAGAACTTCCCCAATCTAGCAAGGCAGGCCAACATTCAAATTCAGGAAATACAGAGAACGCCACAAAGATACTCCTTGAGAAGAGCAACTCCAAGACACATAATTGTCAGATTCACCAAAGTTGAAATGAAGGAAAAAATGTTAAGAGCAGCCAGAGAGAAAGGTCGGGTTACCCACAAAGGGAAGCCCATCAGACGAACAGCTGATCTCTTGGCAGAAACCCTACAAGCCAGAAGAAAGTGGGGGCCAATATTCAACATTCTTTTTTTTTTTGGGGGGGGGTAAGGCACATATATTTTATTGTAAGATAACATATCATATATGAGATTTATTAGAGATGAAAACTTTGAAGTTTTTAAGAACACAGTTATAGAAATAACCACAATTTAATCTGTGAAAACAATCCAAATCTGAGGAAAGGTGATTTCTTTACCTCTTTTCAGTATGTCATAATGAGAAATTCATATAACATCTTCTAAAGTTCAAAGAAACCACCTTAACTAACTTCGCCACCTGAAGAAGGTAATTACAGTTTTAAAACATGATACTCTGCAAAATAGATTGGAAATAAGAATGCCATGAACTCAGTACCAAGTATCTTGCTTTGCAAGACTCTTAAAACTAAAGAAGAAATACCCTTTCCTATTTTAAAAATGAATATTTTTAGAGAATCAACTAGCTTTTCCTGCCAAATATTAAAAATTATTAATCTGTAATATGCCATATTTCCATATAATCACTGGTATTTCTCATAATGCTAAAAGTACTTCCTTTCCTGAAGATAATTTTAACATGATTATTTTACCAGCATTATCAGATTTTTAGTGTGTATTTTTTTAAAAAGTTATATACCAATTCATCTCTCTCCTGCAATCCAAATGATATTTTATTTGGAATAAAACACCATTTTAATTATCTGGTCCTTTCTCATCCCTTCTTCAATTTGTGAAAATCTGGGATGGTTCTGTTACTAAAGAATATTTTTAGTCTCTTTTTTTTCAGTAGCCCAGTAGCCTACTCTAGAATGGGTGGGATATTGTGATAGAGGGAGAAGGACACAACAGCATGTGAATGTTCAATTTCATAAAAAGAACAGCTCTGGTATTCTAAGGAATTTCAATTATATTTTCCTTTCTCCTTGGACTTTTGGGAAACTTTTTTTTTTTTTTATTATACTTTAGGTTTTAGGGTACATGTGCACAATGTGCAGGTTTGTTACATATGTATCCATGTGCCATGTTGACTTCCTGCACCCATTAACTCGTCATTTAGCATTAGGTATATCTCCTAATGCTGTCCCTCCCCCCTCCCCCCACCCCACAACAGTCCCTGGAATGTGATGTTCCCCTTCCTGTGTCCATGAGTTCTCATTGTTCAATTCCCACCTATGAGTGAGAACATGTGGTGTTTGGTTTTTTGTCCTTGCAATAGTTTACTGAGAATGATGTTTTCCAGTTTCATCCATGTCTCTACAAAAGACACGAACTCATCATTTTTTATGGCTGCATAGTATTCCATGGTGTATATGTGCAACATTTTCTTAATCCAGTCTATCGTCGTTGGACATTTGGGTTGGTTCCAACTCTTTGCTATTGTGAATAGTGCCGCAATAAACATACGTGTGCATGTGTCTTTATAGCAGCATGATTTATAGTCCTTTGGGTATATACCCAGTAATGGGATGGCTGGGTCAAATGGTATTTCTAGTTCTAGATCCCTGAGGAATCGCCACACTGACTTCCACAATGGTTGAACTAGTTCACAGTCCCACCAACAGTGTAAAAGTGTTCCTATTTCTCCACATCCTCTCCAGCACCTGTTGTTTCCTGATTTTTTAATGATGGCCATTCTAACTGGTGTGAGATGGTATCTCACTGTGGTTTTGATTTGCATTTCTCTGATGGCCAGTGATGATGAGCATTTCTTCATGTGTTTTTTGGCTGCATAAATGTCTTCTTTTGAGAAGTGTCTGTTCATGTCCTTTGCCCACTTTTTGATGGGGTTGTTTGTTTTTTTCTTGTAAATTTGTTTGAGTTCATTGTAGATTCTGGATATTAGCCCTTTGTCAGATGAGTAGGTTGAAAACATTTTCTCCCATTCTGTAGGTTGCCTGTTCACTCTGATGGTAGTTTCTTTTGCTGTGCAGAAGCTCTTTAGTTTAATGAGATCCCATTTGTCAATTTTGGCTTTTGTTGCCAGTGCTTTTGGTGTTTTAGACATGAAGTCCTTGCCCACGCCTATGTCCTGAATGGTATTGCCTAGGTTTTCTTGTAGGATTTTAATGGTTTTAGGTCTAACATTTAAGTCTTTAATCCATCTTGAATTAATTTTTCTATAGGTGTAAGGAAGGGATCCAGTTTCAGCTTTCTACATATGGCTAGCCAGTTTTCCCAGCACCATTTATTAAATAGGGAATCCTTTCCCCATTGCTTGTTTTTGTCAGGTTTGTCAAAGATCAGATAGTTGTAGATATGTGGCATCATTTCTGAGGGTTCTGTTCTGTTCCATTGATCTATATCTCTGTTGTGGTACCAGTACCATGCTGTTTTGGTTACTGTAGCCTTGTAGTATAGTTTGAAGTCAGGTAGTGTGATGCCTCCAGCTTTGTTCTTTTGGCTTAGGATTGACTTGGCGATGCGGGCTCTTTTTTGGTTCCATATGAACTTTAAAGTAGTTTTTTCCAATTCTGTGAAGAAAGTCATTGGTAGCTTGATGGGGATGGCATTGAATCTATAAATTACCTTGGGCAGTATGGCCATTTTCACGATATTGATTCTTCCAACCCATGAGCATGGAATGTTCCTCCATTTGTTTGTATCCTCTTTTATTTCATTAAGCAGTGGTTTGTAGTTCTCCTTGAAGAGGTCCTTGACATCCCTTGTAAGTTGGATTCCTAGGTATTTTATCCTCTTTGAAGCAATTGTGAATGGGAGTTCACTCATGATTTGGCTCTCTGTTTGTCTGTGATTGCTGTACAAGAATGCTTGTGATTTTTGTACATTGATTTTGTATCCTGAGACTTTGCTGAAGTTGCTAATCAGCTTAAGGAGATTTTGGGCTGAGACAATGGGATTTTCTAGATATACAATCATGTCATCTGCAAACAGGGACAGTTTGACTTCCTCTTTTCCTAATTGAATACCCTTTATTTCCTTCTCCTGCCTGATTGCCCTGGCCAGAACTTCCAACACTATGTTGAATAGGAGTGGTGAGAGAGGGCATCCCTGTCTTGTGCCAGTATTCAGAGGGGATGCTTCCATTTTTTGCCCATTCAGTATGATATTGGCTGTGGGTTTGTCGTATATAGCTCTTACTATTTTGAGATACGTCCCATGAATACCTAATTTATTGAGAGTTTTTAGCATGAAGGGTTGTTGAATTTTGTCAAAGGCCTTTTCTGCATCTATTGAGATAATCATGTGGTTTTTGTCTTTGGTTCTGTTTATATGCTGGATTACATTTATTGATTTGCGTATGTTGAACCAGCCTTGCATCCCAGGGATGAAGCCCACTTGATCATGGTGTATAAGCTTTTTGATGTGCTGCTGGATTCGGTTTGCCAGTATTTTATTGAGGATTTTTGTATCAATGTTCATCAAGGATATTGGTCTAAAATTCTCTTTTTTGGTTGTGTCTCTGCCTGGCTTTGGTATGAGGATGATGCTGGCTTCATAGAATGTGTTAGGGAGGATTCCCTCTTTTTCTATCGATTGGAATAGTTTCAGAAGGAATGGTACCAGTTCCTCCTTGTACCTCTGGTAGAATTCAGCTGTGAATCCATCAGGTCCTGGACTCTTTTTGGTTGGTAAGCTATTGATTATTGCCACAATCTCAGAACCTGTTATTGGTCTATTCAGAGATTCGACTTCTTCCTGATTTAGTCTTGGGAGGGTGTATTTGTCAAGGAATTTATCCATTTCTTCTAGATTTTCTAGTTTATTTGCATAGAAGTGTTTGTATTATTCTCTGATGGTAGATTGTATTTCTGTGGGATTGGTGGTGATATCCCCTTTTTCATTTTTTATTGCATCTATTTGATTCTTCTCTCTTTTCTTCTTTATTAGTCTTGCTAGTGGTCTATCAATTTTGTTGATCTTCTCAAAAAACCAGCTCCTAGATTCATTAATTTTTTGAAGGGTTTTTTGTGTCTCTATTTCCTTCAGTTCTGCTCTGATTTTAGTTATTTCTAGCCTTCTGCTAGCTTTTGCTTGTGTTTGCTCTTGCTTTTCTAGTTCTTTTAATTGTGATGTTAGGGTGTCAATTTTGGATCTTTCCTGCTTTCTCTTGTGGGCATTTAGTGCTATAAATTTCCCTCTACACACTGCTTTGAATGTGTCCCAGAGATTCTGGTATGTTGTGTCTTTGTTCTCATTGGTTTCAAAGAACATCTTTATTTCTGCCTTCATTTCATTATGTACCCAATAGTCATTCAGGAGCAGGTTGTTCAGTTTCCATGTAGTTGAGCGGTTTTGAGTGAGTTTCTTAATCCTGAGTTCTAGTTTGATTGCACTGTGGTCTGAGAGACAGTTTGTTATAATTTGTGTTCTTTTACATTTGCTGAGGAGAGCTTTACTTCCAACTATGTGGTCAATTTTGGAATAGGTGTGGTGTGGTGCTGAAAAAAATGTATATTCTGTTGATTTGGGGTGGAGAGTTCTGTAGATGTCTATTAGGTCCACTTTGTTTAGAGCTGAGTTCAATTCCTGGATATCCTTGTTAACTTTCTGTCTCGTTGATCTGTCTAATGTTGACAGTGGGGTGTTAAAATCTCCCATTATTACTGTGTGGGAGTTTAAGTCCCTTTGTAGGTCACTCAGGACTTGCTTTATGAATCTGGGTGCTCCTGTGTTGGGTGCATATATATTTAGGATAGTTAGCTCTTCTTGTTGAATTGATCCCTTTACCATTATGTAATGGCCTTCTTTGTCTCTTTTGATCTTTGTTGGTTTAAAGTCTATTTTATCAGAGACTAGGATTGCAAACCCTGCCTTTTTTTGTTTTCCATTTGCTTGATAGATCTTCCTCCATCCCTTTATTTTGAGTCTATGTGTGTCTCTGTATGTGAGATGGGTTTCCTGAATACAGCACACTGATGGGTCCTGACTCCTAATCCAGTTTGCCAGTCTGTGTCTTTTAATTGGAGCATTTAGTCCATTTACATTTAAAGTTAATATTGTTACGTGTGAATCTGATCTTGTCATTATGATGTTAGTTGGTTATTTTGCTCATTAGTTGATGCAGTTTCTTCCTAGCCTCGATGGTCTTTACAATTTGTCATGATTTTGCAGTGGCTGGTACCGGTTGTTCCTTTCCATGTTTAGTGCTTCCTTCAGGAGCTCTTTTAGGGCAGGCCTGGTGGTGACAAAATCACTCAGCATTTGCTTGTCTGTAAAGTATTTTATTTCTCCTTCACTTATGAAGCTTAGTTTGGCTGGATATGAAATTCTGGGTTGAAAATTCTTTTCTTTAAGAATGTTGAATATTGGCCCCCACTCTCTTCTGGCTTGTAGAGTTTCTGCCAAGAGATCAGCTGTTAGTCTGATGGGCTTCCCTTTGTGGGTAACCCGACCTTTCTCTCTGGCTGCCCTTAACATTTTTTCCTTCATTTCAACTTTGGTGAATCTGACAATTATGTGTCTTGGAGTTGCTCTTCTCGAGGAGTATCTTTGTGGCGTTCTCTGTATTTCCTGAATCTGAATGTTGGCCTGCCTTGCTAGATTGGGGAAGTTCTCCTGGATAATATCTTGCAGAGTGTTTTCCAACTTGGTTCCATTCTCCCCATCATTTTCAGGTACACCAATCAGACGTAGGTTTGGTCGTTTCACGTAGTCCCAAATTTCTTGGAGGCTTTGTTCATTTCTTTTTATTCTTTTTTCTCTAGACTTCCCTTCTTGCTTCATTTCATTCATTTCATCTTCCATCAGCGATACCCTTTCTTCCAGTTGATCGCATCTGCTACTGAGGCTTCTGCAATCTTCACGTAGTTCTCGAAACTTGGCTTTCAGCTCCATCATCTCCTTTAAGCCCTTCTCTCCATTGGTTATTCTAGTTATCCATTCTTCTAATTTTTTTTCAAAGTTTTTAACTTCTTTGCTATTGTTTTGAATTTACTCCCGTAGCTCAGAGTAGTTTGATCGTCTGAAGCCTTCTTCTCTCAACTTGTCAAAGTCATCCTCCATCCAGCTTTGTTCCATTGCTGGTGAGGAACTGCGTTCCTTTGGAGGAGGAGAGGTGCTCTGCTTTTTAGAGTTTCCAGTTTTTCTGCTCTGTTTTTTCCCCATCTTTGCGGTTTTATCTACCTTTGGTCTTTGATGATGGTGATGTACAGATGGGTTTTTGGTGTGGATGTCCTTTCTGTTTGTTAGTTTTCCTTCTACCAGACAGGACCCTCAGCTGCAGGTCTGTTGGAGTTTACTAGAGGTCCACTCCAGATCCTGTTTGGCTGAGTGTCAGCAGCGGTGGCTGCAGAACAGCGGATTTTCGTGAGACCACAAATTCAGCTGTCTGATAGTTCCTCTGGAAGTTTTGTCTCAGAGGAGTACCCGGCCGAGTGAGGTGTCAGTCTGTCCCTACTGGGCGGGTGCCTCCCAGTTAGGCTGCTCAGGGGTGAGGGACCCACTTTAGGAGGCAGTCTGTCTGTTCTCAGATCACCAGCTGCGTGCTGGGAGAACCACTACTCTCTTCAAAGCTGTCAGTCAGACAGGGACGTTTAAGTCTCTGGAGATTCCTGCTGACTTTTTGTTTGTCTGTGCCCTGACCCCAGAGGTGGAGCCTACAGAGGCAGACAGGCCTCCTTGAGCTGTGGTGGGCTCCACCCAGTTCAAGCTTCCTGGCTGCTTTGTTTACCTAAGCAAGCCTGGGCAATGGCGGGCACCCCTCCCCCAGCCTCGCTGCCGCCTTGCAGCTTGATCTCAGACTGCTGTGCTAGCAATCAGCGAGACTCCGTGGGCATAGGACCCTCCGAGCCAGGCGCGGGGCACAATCTCCTAGTCTGCTGTTTTCCAGGCCCATTGGGAAAGCGCAGTATGAGGGTGGGACTGACCCGATTTTCCAGGCGCCATCTGTTACCCCTTTCTTTGACTAGGAAAGGGAACTCCCTGACCCCTTGCGCTTCCTGAGTGAGGCAGTGCCTCGCCCTACTTCGGCTCATGCACAGTGCGCCTCACCAACTGTCCTGCACCCACTGTTTGGCACTCCCCAGTGAGATGAAACCGGTACCTCAAGCAGAAATGCAGAAATCACCAGTCTTCTGTGTTGCTCGGGCTGGGAGCTGGAGACCGGAGCTGTTCCTATTCGGCCATCTTGGCTCCTCAACATTCTTAAAGAAAGAATTTTCAACCCAGAATTTCATATCCAGTCAAACTAAGCTTCATAAGTGAAGGAGAAATAAAATACTTTACAGACAAGCATATGCTGAGAGATTTTGTCACCACCAGGCCTGCCCTAAAAGAGCTCCTGAAGGAAGCACTAAACATGGAAAGGAACAAGCAGTGCCAGCCACTGCAAAATCATGACAAATTGTAAAGACCATCGAGGCTAGGAAGAAACTGCATCAACTAACGAGCAAAATAAGCAGCTAATATCATAATGACAGGATCAAATTCACACATAACAATATTAACTTTAAATGTAAATGGACTAAATGCTCCAATTAAAAGACACAGACTGGCAAATTGGATAAAGTGTCAAGACCCATTAGTGTGCTGTATTCAGGAAACCCATCTCACATGCAGAGGCACACATAGGCTCAAAATAAAAGGATGGAGGAAGATCTACCAAGCAAATGGAAAACAAAAAAAGGCAGGGTTTGCAATCCAAGTCTCTGATAAAACAGACTTTAAACCAACAAAGATCAAAAGAGACAAAGAAGGCCATTACATAATGGTAAAGGGATCAATTCAACAAGAAGAGCTAACTATCCTAAATATATATGCACCCAATACAGGAGCACCCAGATTCATAAAGCAAGTCCTGAGTGACCTACAAAGAGACTTAGACTCCCACACAATAATAATGGGAGATTTTAACACCCCACTGTCAACATTAGACAGATCAACAAGACAGAAAGTTAACAAGAATACCCAGGAATTGAGCTCAGCTCTGCACCAAGCAGACCTAATAGACATCTACAGAACTCTCCACCCCAAATCAACAGAATATACATTTTTTTTCAGCACCACACCACACCTATTCCAAAATTGACCACATAGTTGGAAGTAAAGCTCTCCTCAGCAAATGTAAAAGAACACAAATTATAACAAACTGTCTCTCAGACCACAGTGCAATCAAACTAGAACTCAGGATTAAGAAACTCACTCAAAACCGCTCAACTACATGGAAACTGAACAACCTGCTCATGAATGACTACTGGGTACATAATGAAATGAAGGCAGAAATAAAGATGTTCTTTGAAACCAACGAGAACAAAGACACAACATACCAAAATCTCTGGGACACATTCAAAGCAGTGTGTAGAGGGAAATTTATAGCACTAAATGCCCACAAGAGAAAGCAGGAAAGATCCAAAATAGACACCCTAACACAATAATTAAAAGAACTAGAAAAGTAAGAGCAAACACAAGCAAAAGCTAGCAGAAGGCAAGAAATAACTAAAATCAGAGCAGAACTGAAGGAAATAGAGACACAAAAAACCCTTCAAAAACTTAATGAATCCAGGAGCTGGTTTTTTGAAAAGATCAACAAAATTGATAGACTGCTAGCAAGTCTAATAAAGAAGAAAAGAGAGAAGAATCAAATAGATGCAATAAAAAATGATAAAGGGGATATCACCAGTGATCTCACAGAACTACAAACTACCATCAGAGAATACTACAAACACCTCTACACAAATAAACTAGAAAATCTAGAAGAAATGGATAAATTCCTCGACACACACACCCTCCCAAGACTAAACCAGGAAGAAGTTGAATCTCTGAATAGACCAATAACAGGCTCTGAAATTGTGGCAATAATCAATAGCTTACCAACCAGAGAGTCCAGGACCAGATGGATTCACAGCCAAATTCTACCAGAGGTACAAGGAGGAACTGTTACCATTCCTTCTGAAACTATTCCAATCAATATAAAAAGAGGGAATCCTCCCTAACTCATTTTATGAGGCCAGCATCATCCTGATACCAAAGCTGGGCAGAGACACAACCAAAAAAGAGAATTTTAGACCAATATCCTTGATGAACATTGATACAAAAATCCTCAATAAAATACTGGCAAACCGAATCCAGCAGCACATCTAGAAGCTTATACACCATGATCAAGTTGGCTTCATCCCTGGGATGCAAGGCTGATTCAACATACACAAATGAATAAATGTAATCCAGCATATAAACAGAACCAAAGACAAAAACCACATGATTATCTCAATAGACGCAGAAAGGCCTTTGACAAAATTCAACAACCCTTCATGCTAAAAACTCTTAATAAATTAGGTATTGATGGGATGTATCTCAAAATAATAAGAGCTATCTATGACAAACCCACAGCCAATATCATACTGAATGGGCAAAAAATGGAAGCATTCCCTTTGAAAACGGGCACAAGACAGGGAGGCCCTCTCTCACTGCTCCTATTCAACATAGTGTTGGAAGTTCTGGCCAGGGCAATCAGGCAGGAGAAGGAAATAAAGGGTATTCAATTAGGAAAAGAGGAAGTCAAATTGTCCCTGTTTGCAGATGATATGATTGTATAGCTAGAAAACCCCATTGTCTCAGCCCAAAATCTCCTTAAGCTGATAAGCAACTTCAACAAATTCTCAGGATACAAAATCAATGTACAAAAATCACAAGCATTCTTGTACACCAATAACAGACAAACAGAGAGCTAAATCATGAGTGAACTCCCATTCATAGTTGCTTCAAAGAGAATAAAATACCTAGGAATCCAACTTACAAGGGATGTGAAGGATCTCTTCAAGGAGAACTAAAACCACTGCTCAATGAAATAAAAGAGGATACAAACAAATGGAAGAACATTCCATGCTCATGGGTTAGATAATCAATATCGTGAAAATGGCCATACTGCCCAAAGTAATTTATAGATTCAATGCCATCCCCATCAAGCTACCAATGACTTTCTTCACAGAATTGGAAAAAACTACTTTAAAGTTCATATGGAACCAAAAAAGAGCCCGCATCGCCAAGTCAATCCTAACCCAAAAGAACAAAGCTGGAAGCATCACGCTACCTGACTTCAAACTATACTACAAGGCTACAGTAACCAAAACAGCATGGTACTGGTACCAAAACAGAGACATAGATCAATGGAACAGAACAGAGCCCTCAGAAATAACACCACATATCTACAACTATCTGATCTTTGACAAACCTGATAAAAAGAAGCAATGGGGAAAGGATTCCCTATTTAATAAATGTTGCTGGGAAAACTGGCTAGCCATATGTAGAAATCTGAAACTGGATCCCTTCCTTACACCTTATACAAAAATTAATTCAAGATGGATTAAAGACTTAAATGTTAGACCTAAAACCATAAAAACCCTAGAAGAAAACCTAGGCAATACCATTTAGGACATAGGCATGGGCAAGGACTTCATGTCTAAAACACCAAAAGCAATGGCAACAAAAGCCAAAATTGACAAATGGGATCTAATTAAACTAAAGAGCTTCTACACAGCAAAAGAAACTACCATCAGAGTGAACAGGCAACCTACAGAATGGGAGAAAATTTTCACAACCTACTCCTCTGACAAAGGGCTAATATCCAGAATCTACAATGAACTCAAAGAAATGTACAAGAAAAAAACAACCCCATCAAAACGTGGGCAAAGGACATGAACAGACACTTCTCAAAAGAAGACATTTATGCAGCCAAAAAACAAATGCAAAAATGCTCATCATCACTGGCCATCAGAGAAATGCAAATCAAAACCACAATGAGATACCATCTCACACCCGTTAGAATGGCCATCATTAGAAAGTCAGGAAACAACAGGTGTTGGAGAGGATGTGGAGAAATAGGAACACTTTTACACTGTTGGTGGGACTGTGAACTAGTTCAACCATTGTGGGGAAGTCAGTGTGGCGATTCCTCAGGGATCTAGAACTAGAAATACCATTTGACCCAGCCATCCCATTACTGGGTATATACCCAAAGGACTATAAATCATTCTGCTATAAAACACACACACGCATGTTTATTGCAGCACTATTCACAATAGCAAAGACTTGGAACCAACCCAAATGTCCAACAACAGTAGACTGGATTAAGAAAATGTGGCACATATACACCATGGAATACTATGCAGGTATAAAAAATGATGAGTTCATGTCCTTTGTAGGGACATGGATGAAACTGGAAATCATCATTCTCAGTAAACTATTGCAAGGACAAAAACCAAACACCGCATGTTCTCACTCATAGGTGGGAATTGAACAATGAGAACACATGGACACAGGAAGGGGAACATCACACTCTGGGGACTGTTGTGGGGTGGGGGCAGGGGGGAGGGATAGCATTAGGAGATATACCTAATGCTAAATGATGAGTTAATGGGTGCAGCACACCAACATGGCACATGGATACATATGTGACAAACCTGCATATTGTGCACATGTACCCTAAAACTTAAAGTATAATAATAATAAAATTTAAAAAAGCTAGACAATAGTCTAGAGCAGGATTTAGCAAATTATTACCTGTGTGCCAAATTCAACTTGCTGCTTGTTATAAACAAAAGTTTATCAGAACACAATCATGCTTCTTATTTTTATAAATAAAGTTTTGTCAGAACATAACCATGCTCATTCACTTACATATCTATGGCTACTTTTGTAGTTGAGTGACCACAACAATACCGCATCATCTGTAAATAGTATCATATGGCCTGTAAAGCCTAAAATATTTTTAAGCTGTCCTATACAGAAAAAGATTGCTGAATCCTGTGGAATAAGCTGTGCATCAGTAACAAAGCAACTACTTATATACTCATGGAATTTCCCCAGTGGGACATTCATTTTCAAATGATGATAGAAATTTTTACATCTGTGTTCTGAGCAATTGCAAATAAAATGTCATACGTTGAAAGGCAATATCAACCTAATTCCAAACCATCAGGATTTGTTGGTAAAAGCCAAAAAAGAAACTCTATTTGAAGAGTCAAGGCTTACCATCTCCATAGAACTGACAACTATGTTGTTTTCCAGGCGATTTTCATGTCCTTAAATAGCATCCTTTCTCCCTTGTAAAACAAACTGATGAAAGGGTTTTTGGTAGCATGTACCTTTCCAGTGCTGCTAGAGAGAAGATGATAGGATATAAGGTGTTCTTGGTGAGTTCCCAAATTCTCAAGAAGTTTCCATGTGGGTAGATGTGCACTGTTGATTTTTAAATTATGCCTTAGCAGGAAGAATGTCAATAACTGAATTATGGCAACCTCTTGGAAAAGAGGTTGCTAGCTGCCTCATTTCATTAAATGCTGAGAGACAGAGAAAGGAAAAAATAAAATTCTTTCTCAGAATATTAGGTGCTTCATGGTTTATTTTTTTTATTTGTTTGAGACGGAGTCTTGCTATTTTGCCCAGGCCGGACTGCAGTGGCGCGATCTCAGCTCACTGCCAGCTCCGCCTCCTGGGTTCACACCATTCTCCTGCCTCAGCCTCCTGAGTAGCTGGGACTACAGGCACCTGCCACCACGTCTGGCTAATTTTTTGTATTTTTTTTTTTAGTAGAGATGGGGTTTCACCGTGTTAGCCAAGATGGTCTCGATCTCCTGACCTCATGATCCGCCCACCTTGGCCTCCCAAAGTGCTGGGATTACCAGGCGTGAGCCACTCACCCAGCCTTCATGGTTTTAATGAAGAACCTGATCTCTGTTTGAGGCTTAAAAAAAAAAACTGGGGGAGACAGTTTTCACCTTGTATTCCTTTGGAATTACACACAGACAAATTTTGCCTGACTTAGACATGTCTAGCCCAAAGGCAGAAGATGATTATTATGTTCTAATACTTGAATTATTGTCTCCGTGTATCAAAATCATGTAACTAATTAGCAGCTGACGCAACAATCAGTGAATGACATCCCAGTTTTAGGCAAAATAGTGAGAAATGTCTGCATCACAGAATCACAGTCATATTTTTCTGCTGTAACTGATTCTCTTTTATACTCTAACTTCAAAATTAGTCACTAAAAAAACTTGTTATTTGTTAAAATAATAAAAAAAATACCATCATTAGTGACCATCTACCAAATTGGGTCACAATATTTTCATGTCGTATTTAACTTCTGTATTTACAGTCAAGCAGGATGAGCTTTGGGATGGAAAGGACCCAGCAGAATTTGCAATGGGGGTTATGATAACAAAGATGGGGCAAATATTTTAGATATATCCCAAGCTGTTTTGAATGAATTCAAACTTTGGAGCCCGGCTGATTTACTTCCCGCAGTATATTGACAGTACTGGCAAGTAAACATGTTAAACAGATGTCTGGTATCTGTGAATAAGCATGGAGAATGAGAAGGATGTCTGAAGTCCGAATATGGGTAAAGGTTCCAAAGCTCAATGTGGATTCTTCAAGCTGTAGAAATGCTTGCCTTCAAAAGAAAGCCTTTAGGACTAGGCGTAAACAAAATGATTTTTAAGCTCCCAGAAGCATTAAGGAACAGTAGCAATCAGCATGGCTTCACTAAGAATGAGCAATGTCACACCAAACACATTTTCTTTTTGGCAACTTCCTAGACCTTTGTAACAGGACAATATGACACACTTAAATGTAATGGCTCTTTATCATGACGTTTAATATAACAACATGTAACATAGATGATGTTCCAGTTAAAATGTACTGAAGTTACATGTATCCATATTCATGCAGATACCCAATTAAAATACAAAGTATGAATTATTAGGTAGCTTTGTATTTCAGTCAAATACTATGTGCATTGAGAATTCAGCTCATAGCTTTTCTTTTCCTTTTCTCTCTTTCACATATGTAAATGGTATGTTCCTTGCCTTTCTGTACTTTACATAAATGGCAGCTTTTATAAAGCTTTCTGCTAATGGAAAATCGGGAAAAACTTTGTAAGTTTCTTGACTTATAATATTGAATAAGGAGCTCGCGACTGGAGCTTAGAATCTTTTTCTTATGGAAACAATAGGGGAAGTTGAAAATGTGATTATACTTTATATTTTATCAATTAATAAAATTTGTATTATTTCATTTACAACTTCTAAATCTAGCATCAAGAAGGATGAGAAAATGGAAGGATTTAGAGTGAAAAATCTTAATAACCTTCACAAGATTCTAAGTTTAAGATGCATATTTATGTTGGGTGTACATAGCAACACTACCTCTGTATGATATAACTCATGGGCTGCTTATACTAATACTAGACAATATCCACTTTAGATTTTAATGCAATTTAAGACATTAACGATAGTCTTATAGCATAACAGTCTGAGGTTGTAGGATGGACTATAAAGTGAACTTTACATAATATTATTTAAACACAGAAGGTTTCATTTTCTGATGGAGAGATTATAGGACTACACAACATAACTATTTTCTAAAATTATTTTACCATCTATAAACTTGCACAATTTTTGTTTGTCATGACTTGTCTTTTCTACACAGCAAGGATGACATTCTATTTTGTACAGATTTAGTTAACATAAAAAATTAGCTAAAGAAATCCTCTGCAAGAAAGAAAAGCATTGTAGAAAAAAAACTCACATTTGTTAAATTACTAGGATATATCATGAAATCTAAGCAACTTTATAATCAGTCTAGAATGCACTTATATTCTTTCTGTTATTACTGCACGTGCATTAATTTTATTCAACATAAAACAAACGGGGGAAGACAAGTAGATTTTCTTTCCAGATGGTATGAAAATAGCAAGGTCAGACTCGAAGAAAGGCTGTCCCTTTTTACAGAGAACTTAAAATTTATCACCTCTCATTTAGGTTATAAAACTTGTTTTTCATATTTTTCCCTGGATTCTTTGGCTTATGATCCATGGGGAGCAAAATGTATGGATCCTAGAAACTGATCAGCCCTTTCTCATCTCCTAAGCATTGATGGCTTGCCTCTTCCCTTCCTTTTCTCCTAGATTTTTATTGATTTCCTTCTTTTTGGTTTCAGATTAACATGGCAATATGCTGGAATATCAAAATTTACTGGCAGAAATGGAGAGCAAGCAGCTCATTTTTCAAAGACTTTACAGTCTGTTCTCTGCCTTCACCGACTCCAAGAGTTAGTTCCCATACGACTTCTCAATATTTTCATAATTAGCTGCCCAGAATTTTCATAATTGGTAAACACAGTAAAATGGCTGTCAGACACTTAGTATGGTAAAAGTGGAGCGGGAAGAAAGACCAGCTTCCTTAAACCATTTACATTTGACTTGGGGAGAAAGCTGGGCCTGTGCCCATAGCAGTTAAATGATCAGGCGCAGAACTCAAAGTGATTTTTCTTGAGGTGTCACTGCCACACACAACCACCATGTGTTCTTTCTTGGCTCAGGCTGGCGTCACTGATCTTCCAGAGCTCTGAAGGCTGTACCCCAGCCCCAGTTTTACATCCACTTTTCTCTGCCAAGGTGAAGGCGGCAAAAACCACACGTGTTTTTCTTTCTCTCCTCTCTCGGCAGAGCTGATTGCCTCCCAATGAAGCATCTTCCACATCAGCGAGCGTTGGTATTTCACCTGGCACAATGGCCAGGATGGATATGGCACAGAGGGGAGGGCACAATGGAAAACAAGTCTTCGCCGTAACTCGAGTTGAAGCTGCCAGACGGCAGTACCTTCCCATATTCTGAGGCCAAGCTGCTAGCTGACGCACTGAAATTTTGAGCAAGAAAATGTTGGGGGGAAGCTAAGAGCAAGAGTAAAGAAAAACGGAAAAAAAATTATGGAGGGTCAAAAGTATGCTTTTAACTAAGTAAGAAAAATTGCAAGATAGGAGAAATTCTGCAGGTAGGCAAAATATAAGATTTATTGATGGTTTTTCAAAATATAGTTTCAACTTGTTCCACACATACACACACACCTACAGGTTAATTTAAATTAGTTATGGTTTCCCACACATTTACTGTTTTGTACTCAGTTTGTTTTCTTACATCCTGCTTCTTTTCTCTGAATTCTTTTATTTTGCTGAATAGCACAATATAGTGACTTTAAAAAATATCTTTGGGGATATTTATGTTTGAACATGTGCCTCCATTCTTGACGATGTTCTTTTGTTGGCATATGTCTTTTCATTTTTAATATTTTTTCTTCATTCTTCTAATCTTATTGTTTAGTATGATATATACAGCTGAGTCATGTATTTGTTCTCTTCTTAAGTTACTGTACACACTTAGTCTGAGAATCTGAGGGTTTGTACATTTATTTTTCTAATTCTTTTTATTGTTGCTCTAAAACTTTCTTTTCTGCTATTCTGTCTCCTCTTTGCTTCTAGGACTTCTCATTTCATTCTCCACATTGTTTAACTTCTTTCATATTTTTAATAGTCTCTTTATGCTCTAGATATTACTTCCTAGTTCACTAATTATTTTTTAGACTTGATCAAGACTAAACTTTATCCTGTGTATTGTTTGCTTTTATTTCACCATATTTCTTTTTATGATTTTGAATTTTTCTGTTTTTATATATGTGTATTTTTATTCATATCTGCCTGCTTTTACTTCAAAAAAAATCTCTTTTTTATGAATGTTTTTCACTACTTTTTATGGCTACGGATTCTAAATATAATTTAAAGTAACTTCAGCCTTCTCTATTATTTGCCTTCTTGTACAGTGTGAATTCTTTTGATCATGGTTTGTTGATTATCTTTCTTAGTATGCTTTGAAATCTTAGATGGCAGACATAGTTTAGTCAGTGGATGTTTTGTTTCTGTCTCTGGATCACTTTTTAGCCAATAGTTCTGAGAATGACTCCTCCTGCCCACTCAGGGTGGCTCTATTATGTGATATGGGGCTAATGCTGATAGTCGCTGAGTCAGCAGATGATTTGACCCAGGTCCTTGTCTATTTCTGTGCTTGTCTCTGCTCCTGCTCATGTCCTCAGGTAGTTTTCTATGAGCTGCAGTCCCAGGAAACAATCCAGCCCTTTTCCTTGGATGGCAGTACCATAGAAGCCACTGGCTTTGCATGTTATATCTGGCATCAGTTTTCCACCTGATAAGAGACTGATTATGTCTCTATTAAGCTGTCAATTAAGTATTGTGTTGAAATCAAACTTCAACACAATAGTGTTATTTTTATTCCTGGAGCTCAGCAGTACTAGTTATTTATCCTCTGCTTTCTGTAATGTGTTTCTGTTCTATTTCAAGTTCATAGAAGTGTTCATCTAGAGAGTAAACAACCCTGTGCTGTTTTGTTTTCCTTTAATATTATTATCGATCACTGCTACATGTTTGAAACAGCGCTAGGAAACATGATCTCTGTGTCATGAGGACTGGAAGTCAGAGCCCATCTTTTTTTTTTGTCATTGTCGTAAACACCTGCCTTGGATTGAGCAATGAAGTCATCCATCTCCTGGTGTAGTTTCAGTTATGTAGTGGGATCAGAAACCAAACTATGACCTTCTTTGACTTCTGCATGGTGATACTGCTCTTTGCCTACAACGTTTTGATTATATCTCAACTGTAGCACTTGCCTGACTGTAATAAAATTTGTGTCTTTGGTTGTTTTCTCCATTTGACTTGGCAATTTGGGGCCAGAAGTGTATGTCCCTAGCACCTGGCAGGGCAATCTTGATGAAGTCAACAAACAAATTAATAAATGGATGAAGAATTAATAAATCAAGGGATAGGAGAGTGAAGGAGTTAGACCCTTATCTCATTTTCCTCACTATTTTTTCTCCATTTTTTTCTTTATCTCTGTGTCACCCTTTCCATGATCCAGAGTATTCTAGAGCCTTCTCATTATTCCTCTATGTTTATTTGCTAAAGACAAGAGACTAGAATTGGTCATCTGTGCATATTTTTCTCAAATTAATTTATTTGATATTTGACTTTTCAATTCCCATTCTATATCTTAAATTCTGGGTCTACTTCACTTAAATAATATTGTGCCACTGCATCACATTCATCAAGTTTACCAGTATTTTCCTCTGGAAGCAGCTCTTGCACTTGGCTTCTGAATATCTGCCACGGGTACTATTCTTCTGTCAGCCATGCTCAAAGTATCAGAGACATCTCAGACACTGAGTCCTATTACATTGTCCTTTCTAATGCTTTTCACAGTTACATATTAAACTTAAACTAATACAAAACTAAACAATGCTGCTGCTGATAATAGTAATAATAATAATAGTCAACAATTCATTAACACTAATAATAGCTAAACTTCTGTCAAATGGACCTGTGAAACTTCTTCCATCAAACTTCTTCCTATGGATCAGGTGATATTGATATTTTAAGTGCTTCGTGCTTTTTAAAACTCATTTAATCCTCAAAACAGCAGGTGTCATTACTGATAGTACTATTAAGATTCTCATTTTGTAGATGAGTAAAATGAAGCACAGTAGAAGCATAGCTGAGTCTTGATGATAATGATATCATCCATACAGGAATCCTGGACTTGTTAGGTCGGTGATTTGCAGTGGAAACCCTTTAGATGTAAGGTGCCTGTCCATTTCTGGGCTGGAAAAGATAAATCAACAATTGTTTTTCAGTTTTGTTTTAAAATTTACGAAATAGCCAACATTTTCCAAAAGAATGAGATCTGGTATATGTTTGTGTGGGTGGAGAAGTTTTGAGGTTTGTCTACATCTTAGAAGTTACATCCAGTTTTATTGACAATTTTAGGGTCACCCAGGCTTTCTTTAAATTTTGTCCTATTATGATTTCATGCTAAAACAATGGGTCATTAGGCCAGAGAGCTGAGAGATCGAACTTGTTTTGGCCTCCAATGTAGGCGTTTTGCTAAGTCAGGGTAAAGGTCTATCAACAAATTAGGTGTTCCTTTTCTTAGCACAATCTTTAATTCCCCCTACAGAGAAGGACCCCAAAGTCCTCTTCCATAAACGATAACGCCTAGAATAGCTTGAAAGATGGATGCTTCTCTATATCACCAACATGTTAGTAGTCCCCCAGAATTTACAAAACAAAACTGGGAAGTCAAAAGTTCTCCAGAAGATTTCTGAGAGAGTAAGACATAGAATATCAAGCATAGAATTCAGGCCTGGTGTGATGGCTCATGCCTGTAATCCCATCACTTTGGGAGACCAAGGCAGGAGAATAACTGGAGGCCAAGTGTTTGAGACCAGCCTCAGTGACATAGTGAGATGATGCTACCTTTATAGAAAAAAAAATTAGCCAGGCATGGTGGTGCATGCCTGTATTCACAGCTACTCAGGAGGGTGAGGAAGGAGAATCCCTTAATCCCTTGAGCCCAGGAGTTTGAGGCTGGAGTAAGCTGTGATCATGCCACTCCACTCTAGCCTAGGTGATAGAGTGAGACCTTGCCTCACTTGCTCTCTCTCTCAAAAAAAAAAAAAAAAAAAAAAAAGGGAAGGAAGAAAGTACATGGAGGTGAGCATAGTTCCTTAGAGGATGATATCTGAATGGCAGGACCAGACAAGACACTATCAACCGCTCCCCAGCCAGAAGATGGATGGTTTATACCTGGGTCTTTTTGAGGTGAGAAAGATTATTCATCTGGTTGTCTTCTAAATTCAGTGTCTTCTGTCTATATATTGTATAGTCTGACTTTGTGTCCCCACCCAAATCTTACCTTGAATTGTAATTGTAATTGGATTATGGGGGCGGTTTCCCCCATACTTTTCTCGTGATGGTGAGTGAGTCTCACGAGATCTGATGCTTTTAAAAATGGAAGTTTTTCCTGGGCTCGCATTCATTCTCTTTCCTGCTGCCTTGTGAAGAAGGTGTCTGTTTCCTCTTCTGCCATGATTGCAAGTTTCTGGAGGCCTCCCCAGCCATGCAGAACTGTGAGCAAATTAATCCTCTTTCCTTTATAATTACCCAGTCTGAGGTAGTATCCTTTTTTTTTTTCTTTTCTTTTGTCTTTCTTTCTTTTTTTTTTTTTTTTTTTTAGACAGAGTCTTACTCTGTTGCCCAGGCTGGAGTGCAGTGGTGCAATCTCAGCTTACCTCAACCTCTGCCTCCTGGTTCAACTGATTCTTGTGCCTCAGCCTCCCCAAAGTTAGCCCTAGCCTCCCAAAAAATTAGCCTCAGCCTCCCAAAAATTAGCCAAGAATGGTGGTGCATGCCTGTAAGGATTATACCACCATGCCTGGCTAATTTAATCCTTACAGGCATGCATCACCATGTCTGGCTAATTTTTATAATTTTAGTCTACTCACCATGTTGGCCAGGCTGGTCTCAACCTCCTGGCCTCATGTGATCCACCTGCCTTGGCCTCCCCAAAATGCTGAGATTACAGGTATGAGCCACTGCACCCAGCCTCTCAGGTAGTATTTTTTATAGCAGTGTGAGAATGGACTAATACAATACATAATAGACTAATGTAATATATATTCACTCTGTGTTCCAATATCCATTGACCTATAGAGACCCTAGTCTCTCTGTGTGTAGTTGAGAAAGTCACTCCCCTGAGCCATGTCATAAAGGAAGCTTAGGACCCATAGGAGACACTACAGCTCTTGATAAAACCTGGACACTGAGAAATTAGAATCCAGAGGAGCAATCCGGGAAACAAGCCTCTAATCAATTCACAAAGATTTTCAGCCAGACAAAACTGGCAGTAGCTCAGCTCCATCCCTCATAGCCAAGGTGATCTAAAGAAGGTGCTGGTGTCCTTAACAACTTGTCATCCTTAACAGATTCTTACCCATGGCCTAGGTCAAACTTTAGCATGCATCAGCATTATCTACCTGGAGGGCTTGTGAAAACAGATTGCTGGGTCTCATTTTCTGTTTCTGATTCGGTAGATCTGCAGTGGGCTGACAACTTTTATTTCTAACAAATTTCCAAATGCTGCAGATATTGCTGCTCTGAAGGTCCCGCTTTGAATTCTTGATCTAGGCTACAAACAAGTATACTTGCATTGTAGGAACTCAAGAAATCTACAGCTTCTACCCTATGTGCTTTATCTCTCTTCTTTTTTTTCCCCTCAGATAACTTTTTTTTTAAATGATGTTGTCTTATATCTTAAATTTTCCTTCCTTCCTGGTCCGTTGTTGTTAGTTTTTATTTTAGAGTGAGACAGGGTCTTACTCTGTTGCCCAGGCTGGAGTGCAGTGGCACGATCATGGCTCACTGCAATCTCCACCTCCTGGGTTTGAGGGATTCTCCTATCTCAGCCTCTCAAGTAGTTGGGACCACAGGCACATGCCACCACATCTGGCTAATTTTTTGTATTTTTGGTAGAGATGGGGTTTCACCATATTGTCCAGGTTGGCCTTGAACTCCTGGCCTCAAGTGATCCACCTGCCTCAGACGTTCAAACTGCTAGGATTATAGGCGTGAGCCACTGTGCCTGACGCTGGGCTGTTGTTTTTAATGCAAGTTTAGTTACCTGATCTTAATACTATCCTCCACATCCAAGCCGTAATGTTTTTAAAATGCAAATTCGATCATTTCCCTAATTAAAACCTTTCAAGCATGTCCCATGTGCTTAGAGTATAAGGGAAGCCTACTGCCCTTCTCTTCAGCTTTCTACTTTGCTTTATCAGCTAGAATGCTCTCATTCACAAGTAATAAAAGTAACTAAATGCATAACACAGCATCCCAACACTCAGTGTGGCTTAAAACAATTTATTATTTAACATTGATTATTGCTTATGAATCCATAGGTCATCTGGGCAAATCTTCTGGTCTTGGCTGGACTCACACATATGTCTGTGGTCAGCTGGTGGTTGGGTCGGCAGCTCTGCTGATTTTGGCTTGGCTCTCTCTCATGTTTGGGTGTCGGCTAACTGTAGATGAGTCTAGGATGGCCTCAGCTGAGACAGCTCGGCTCTCTTCCATGCGGTCTTTCATTATCTACAGGCTGGCCCCGGCTGCTAGTCATGACAGTGGCAGGATTCCAATAGGGAGAACAGAGACACTCAAGGTCTCTTGTGGTCTAGGCTCAGAATCAGCACACCATTAGTTTTGTCACATTCTATTGGATAAAGCAATTTTTGTAGTTAGAGTGGGCAGATCCTACAAAGCTGCAAGGCAAAGAGCTTGGATCCAGAAACATCATTAATTGGGACCATCAATGCAATCAACCTGCCATAGTAAACAATATAAAATTTGCTTAAACCCTACATGGATTAATTATCTCACATGCTAGGAAGCCAAGATGAAGTGTGGACTACAGAGTTGTTTGACTAAATGACTCAACAATGTCATCAAGAACGTAGACACTTTCCAAGTTTCCTCTCAGCTATTCTGCTATTGGTTCATCCTTGCACTGGCTCATTTCAAGGTCTCAAATGGCCATCAGCAATAATTGAAAAAATACGCTTCAGTGTTCATATTTGGTAAACTGTTTTATCCAAGAGCTTAGAGAAAGCCTCTTCTGTGTTGCATTGGTTCAAATTGGCTTATGCCTCCCCCTTTCCAAACCAATCACTTGCTTTGAAATGCAAGTTAGAGACTTCCATACCAAATGTGGCTGAAACAACTGGAGGCCATTCATATCTCATATACAAAGATCAGAGTTGTGACAGTTCTGGGATAGGTTCATCAGGTTAATAATGGCATAAGAAAATCAAACTCTTGCCATTTTTTTTTGTTATCCTCAGGGTTGACATTCTCCCCACTTCATGCTGCAACTCTAAGTATTATGCCCTTACTCAACACCCAAATTCTGGAAGCAAGAATATGGAGAAGAGAGTTAGTCTCATGCTTTCTCTCTTCATAGTAAGTAGATAATTCTACCTCAAAAGTCCCAGAGCAGATTTCTCCTTATGTGTAATTGGTTGCATTCCTACTCCTGGCCTCAAGGGAAGCTGGAAAAATGAGCATCTGTATCTGGTTTCTCTCTCGTGGGAGGCAAACTATTTCAGCATGAATAAAAAAACTAAAAATGGCTATTGTGTGTACCAAACCTTTTGTCATACAAATTTCAGCACACCAAAATGCTATCTCTTTAAATAAAGGTCTACACAACACTAATTACTTGGTGTTCATTTACTGAATTCCTAGGCAACTGAGGGTGTGGACATTTCTTATGCTATTATCAGAGAACAAAGGTATTTCTGAAAAGCAGAAAGAAATCGATACATTCAGGTATTACTGGTAGATTAAGACATCCATTTTCTTTGGAAAAAGTTTTCAGGCTAACCTTTCTATTCATTGTCTGTGACTGAGTCACAGGTAAATGAGACTAAAACACTGATCCTCTGTGAAGTTAAGTGTCTAGTGTGAAGTTAGCCTGAGTTACCATCCTCTTGCAGGTAACCCTTTCATGCATAGAACTTGTGTGTAGAAGCAACTAATACTCTGTTATATGTGCATCGCACACCAGCCACTCCTGTTTCAGTTTGGTAGGGTGTGTCCTGTATCTTTGTTCTATCTTTTCATCTGTCATTCATCACATATCATTGCATTGATTGATGTACAACCCTCTTCTCAGGCTGCCTGTCACTTAGTAAGAATCATAATAAATTCGTTCTAAGTTCTACAAATAAGTTGTTGAATGAATGTGTTGTTGTCCTTCCAAGTTTTCCATTGCATCTAAGCAGGCTTGTACTCAACTCAAAAGACCAGATGGTTAAAGGAACAGTTTAGGGACACAGAAGTCATCAGATCATTGTCATATAAGAAATATGATAAATGATACAATAGAGTTTTGGGCAAAGACTTTCTCATGTTGTGAAGATTTCCAGTTACATAGTGGTTTTAGCCACAGATAGATTCATCAATTCCTAAACAGAACTCTCACTTTCTTCTTGTTGGTGCCTTTAAAAAATGTCGCTAAGGGAAAACATTGAAAACTTTTTGTCTAAGAGCATGTTACCAGACACTCTATCTTGCTTATTTTCCCCTAATGGAATATAAATGGTGGGTTATGAGTCACCCATCACCATTCACCATCCTAAGCTCAACTATCAAATGCTGGCCTGGAGGAATGAGAGGCATGTGGTGCAGAAAAAGAGGGTATGTCAGAGAAGCCCGGAAACAAAGGGTACCTGAAGGTCAGTCAATGCTTTTTCCTTGTTGGTTCAGCCAGACCTTCCTCTTTGAGGGGGCTGTGATTTCAGCCTCTTCAGTTGGGAGCTTAGTTGAACAACAGGAATGATTAGTGGATTTCCCAGTCAGAGTTTATTGTTGCAGGAATGGTTTTAATATACACAGGGCTTTGGCTTTGGTTTTTGCTTTCAAACTCCAGCAAGTCTTGAGTTGTTTATTGAATTTATGTTGAGAAATAGAACACAGAGATGAAGCTAATAATTGGCAAGAGTCCCAGTCCTTGTGTCATTGTGGTCATTAATTAGGGTAAGGGTAATGCAGGGAAAGGTTGCTGATTTGAAGCACTTGTGTCCAGATATTTTTTCGGAGGAGGAGTTATAATGAAGAGTTCAATTTCTTTTTTATTCATAAACATAGAGATTGCATTAGAAAACAGAAATGATGCATACTTAATAGATTTTTTTTTTTTTTTTTTTTGAGACAGTCTCACTCTTTCATCCAGGCTGGAGTACAGGGGCTCGATCTCGGCTCACTGCAAACTCCGCCTCCCAGGTTCAACTGATTCTCCAGTCTCAGCCTCCTGAGTAGCTGGGATTACAGGCATGTGCCACCACATCCAGGTACATTTTTGTATTTTTAAAAGAGATGGGGTTTTGCCATGTTGGCCAGGCTGGTCTCAAACTTCTGACTTCAAGCAGTCCATCTGCTTTGGCCTCCCAAAGTGCTGAGATGACAGGCTTGAGCCACTGCACCCTGCCTGATATTTTGTTTCATTGGTAAATTTGCCAAACGAGAATAAACTGAGCTTTTTCTTCATTATTATTTTCAACCCCAAACCTCACTGTATTAATCAGTGGAATACTTAGGATAAGAGCATCTTCACTGAAAATTCACAGCAAAATAATTACTAGGCTGCATATTCCACTCATCATCTTCTTCAGAAACCAGAGGCTGATGTCATAACAAAAGGCTGATGTCATATCTTCCATGGAGCACGGTTCTATTCTACTGGAGAAGGAACAGTTTCCCAGTGCCACGTAGAAGGGCTTGATTCCTTTATAGAACGGGAGAGGGTCCTGGCACTTTGACCCCCTTAGGAGCCCTGCATCTTAGAAATTTAGATCGACATTGATGCGTTTTTCTTATTCTCTTTTATTTTTTTTTTAATTTATGGAAAGTTCTAAAGTTTCCCAATTCTGATTTGTAATAAGTGTAAACATAATGTTAGCTCAGAAATGTTGTCTGGTTATTTCCTATTTTCCCTCTAGATGTGTCTGTGGTAATAGGGTGGGATGGTGAATGGGGACAGCATAGTTTTCTTTCCTTTCTTTTTTTTTTTATTATACTTTAAGTTCTAGGGTACATGTGCACAACGTGTAGCTTTGTTACGTATGCATACAGGTGCCATTGCAAACTATCGCAAGGACAGAAAACCAAACACCGCATGTTCTCACTCACAGGTGGGAATTGAACAGTGAGCATAGTTTTCTAATCCGATGGCTTGTCCTGTATGAGAACATGTATATTTCTTTTCAGCTTGGTTACTTTTGAAGTGAAATAGTAAAACGGAAAGGAGCTATAGTAGATACTGAAATGTAAAGTAATATAGCATGGACATGAAATAATACAAAATTAAAATTCTGAAGATCTCTTTTATTTGTGAGATGACTTCCATGTTTTATGTCTCTTGCAGCATATTCAGGTACTCTGTTTTTTCACTTTGTGTCCAGATGAAAGGATGGCATGTAGCACAAATTCTCTCATTCTCTCTTAGAGTCCTTATAAGCAATGGCCTTCATGTTACCCTTTGTAAGACATTTACATGAAAACCTCAGGAGATTTTTAAATTGAAAATCCTAGTGCATGGCAGGGTGTGGTGGTGTTGTCTAAGACGCTATAGTGACAATGGTGTGTGTGGGTGTAATAGATGGCAAGATCCCACAGGGCATCTATCTTAAGCCACTTGAAGTGCCAAGATTGCTAACCACACCCTATCTTGGTTTGGAAACTCTTCACAGAACAGGATACTCCTAGACTAAAGCCTAAATGAGCCCCTTTCTCTGAACAGAAAAAGGGTACATGGAACCAAGTCCACTCCCATTTCTAGTGTCTGGTCTATTGGGATAGAGACGAAAAATTCTCACTTTGATATAAAGCTTGTTTTTGTTATAGGTGGGATTGCTTAGAGATTAGCATAGAAACAGAGCCGAGTCCTATGTCTGGCAGGGCATCTGGTAAGGCTCTTCATTTTGCAGGCTTTCCTTCGGAATTACTTCCTTATTTATCTTAGCATTATTGCATCTTTCATCTACATTTTAGATACAATTTTCTGATTTTTGTCATTAAATATGTATATATTTTATATATGCTTTATTTATCTCATTGAGCATTTTTAAAATTTAATAAGTTCAGGGATACACGTGTAGGATGCGCAGATTTGTTACATAGGTAAAACATGTGCCATAGTGGTTTGCTGCACCTATAAACCCATCACCTAGGTATTAAGCCCAGCATGCATTAGCTACTTATCCTGGTGATCTCCCTCCCCTCACTTCCCCAACAAGCCCCAGTGTGTGTTATTCCCCTCCCTGTGTCCATGTGTTCTCATTGTTCAGCTCCCGCTTATAAGTGAGAACATGCAGTGTTTGATTTTCTGTTCTAGTGTTAGTTTGCTGAGGATAATGGCTTCCAGCTTCATCCATGTCCCTACAAAGGACGTGATCTTGTTCCTGTTTATGGCTGCATTGTATTCCATGGCATATATGTACCACATTTTCTTTATCTGGTCTCTCATTGATGGACATTTGCGTTGATTCCATGTCTTTGCTAGTGTGAATAGTGCTGCAATTAACGTACATGTGCATGTATCTTTAAAACAGAATGATTTATATTCCTTGGGGTATATACCCAGTAATGGGATTGCTGGGTCAAATAGTATTTCTGGATCTAGGTCTTTAGGAATTGGCACATTGTCTTCCACAGTGATTGAACTAATTTACATTTCCACCAACAGTATAAAAGCATTTCTATTTCTCCACATCCTCACCAGCATCTGTGGTTTCTTGACTTTTTAACAATCTCCTTTCTGACTGGTGTGAAATGGTATCTCATTGTGGTTTTGATTTGCATTTCTCTAATGATCGGTGGTGTTGAGTTTTTTTTCATATGTTTGTTGGCTGTATAAATGTCTTCTTTTGAGAAGTATCTGTTCATGTCCTTTGCCCACTTTTTAATGGTTTTTTTCTTGTAAATTTGTTTAAATTCCTTGTAGATTCTGGATATTAGACCTTTGTCAGATGGTTAGATTGCAAAAATTTTCCCCCATTCTGTAGGTTGTCTGTTTATTCTGATGATAGTTTATTTTGCTGTGCAGAAGTTCTTTAGTTTAATTAGATCCCATTTGTCAATTTTTGCTTTTGTTGGAATTGCTTTTGGTGTTTTGTTCATGAAGTCTTTGCCCATGCCTACGTCCTGAATGGTATTGCCTAGATTTTATTCTAGGGTTTTGGTTGTTTTGTGTTTCACATTTAATTCTTTAATCTATCTTGAGTTAATTTTTGTATAAGGTGTAAGGAAGGGGTCCAGTTTCAGTTTTCTGCATATGGCTAGCCAGTTCTCCCAGTATCATTTATTAAATAGGGAATCCTTTCCCCATTACTTGTGTTTGTCAGGTTTGTCAAAGGTCAGATGATTGTAGATGTGTGGTCTTATTTCTGAGATCTCTATTCTGTTCCATTGGTCTATGTGTTTGTTTTTGTACCAGTACCATGCTGTTTTGGTTACTGTAGACTTGTAGTGTAGTTTGAAGTCAACTAGCATGATGCTTCCAGCTTTGTTCTTTTTGCTTAGGATTGTCTTTGGATATAAGGGCTCTTTTTTGGTTCCATATGAATTTTAAAGTAGTTTTTTCTAATTATATGAAGACTGTCAATAGTCGTTTAATGGGAAAAGCAGTGAATCTATAAATTACTTTGGACACTATGGCCATTTTCACAATATTGATTCTTCCTGTCCGTGAGCATGGAATGTTTTTCCATTTGTTTGTATTTCCTCTAATTTCCTTGAGCAGTGGTTTGTAGTTCTCCTTGAAGAGGTTCTTCACTTCCCTTGTTAGGTGTATTCCTTGGTGTTTTATTCTATTTGTAGCAATTATGAATGAGAGTTCATTCATGATTTGGCTGATTGTCTTGTTGTTGTATAGGAATGCTTGTGAGTTTTGCACAATGATTTTGTATCCTGAGACTTTGCTGAAGTTGCTTATCAGCTTAAGAAGCTTTTGGGCTGAGACGATGGGGTTTTCTAGATATAGGATCATGTCATCTGCAAACGGACAGTTTGACTTCCTCCCTTCCAATTCAAATACGCTTTATTTCTTTCTCTTGTCTGATTGCCCTGGCCAGAACTTCCAATACTATGTTGAAGTGAAGTGGTGAGAGAGGGCATCCTTGTCTTGTGCTGATTTTCAAGGGGAATGTTTCCAGCCTTTGTCCATTCAGTCTGATATTGGCTATGGGTTTGTCATAAATGGCTTTTATTATTTTGAGGTATGTTCCATTAATATCCAGTTTATTGAGTTTTTAACATGAAGGGATGTTGAATTTTGTCGAAGGCTTTTTGTCTATTGAGATAATTATGTGGTTTTTGTCTTTAGTTCTGTTTATGTGATGAATTATATTTATTGATTTGTGGATGTTGAACCAGCCTTATATCCTGGGGATGAAGCCAACTTGATCATGGTGGATAAGAGTTTTCATGTGCTGCTGGATTTAGTTTGCCAGTATTTTGTTGAGAATTTTTGCATTGATATTCATCAGGAATATTGGCCTGAAGTTTTCTTTTTTGTTGTATCTCTGCCAGATTTTGATATCAGGATGACGCTGGCCTTATAAAATGAGTTAGAGATACGTCCCTCCTTTTCAATTGTTTGGAATAGTTTCAGAAGAAGTGATAACAGCTCCTCTTTGTATCTCTGGTAGAATTCTGCTGTAAATCTGTCTGGTTGTAGGCTTTTTTGGTTGATAGACTACTACTTATTACTGCCTCCATTTCAGAACTTGTTATTGGTCTACTCAGGGATTCAACTTCTTCCTGGTTCAGTCTTGGGAGGGTGTATGTGTCCAGGAATTTATCTATTTCTTCTAGATTTTCTAGTTTATTTGCATAGATGTGTTTACAGCATTCTCTGATGGTTGTCTGTATTTCTGTGGGGTCAGTGGTAATATCCCCTGATATTATGATAATTTTTTATTGTGTCTATTTGATTCTTCTCTCTTTTCTTGATTAGTCTAGCTAGTGGTCTATTGATTTTATTAATTTTTTCAAAAAAAACCCTCCTGGATTCATTGATTTTTTGAAGTATTTTTGTGTCTCTGCCTCCTTCAGTCCTGCTCTGATCTTGGTTATTTCTTGTCTTCTGCTAGCTTTGGGGTTTCTTTGCTTTTTGTTCTCTAGTTATTTTATTAATAGTTGTGATTTTAGTGTGTCAATTTGAGACCTTTCTAGCTTTTCTATGTGGGCATTTAGTGCTGTAAATTTCCCTCTTAACACTACTTCAGCTGTGTCCCAGAGATTCTGGTATGGTATCTCTTTGTTCTCATTGGTTTCAAATAACTTCTTGATTTTTGCCTTAATTTTATTATTTACCCAGGAGTCATTCAGAAGCAGGTTGTTCAATTTCCATGTAGTTGTGTGGTTTTGAGCAAGTTTCTTAATCTTGAGTTCAACTTTTATTGTGCTGTGGTCTGAGAGACTGTTAATGATTTCAGTTCTTTTGCATTTGCTGAGGAGTGTTTTACTTCCAATTATGTGATCAATTTTAGAGTAAGTGCCATATGACACCAAAAAGAGTGTATATTCTGTTTTTCAGTGAAGAGTTCTGTAGATACCTGTCAGGTACACTTGATTCAGAGCTGAGTTCCTGAATATCCTTGTTAATTTTCTGTCTCAATTATCTGTCTAATATTGACTATGGGGTATTAATGCCTCCTGCTATTATGGTATGGGAGTCTAAGTCTCTTTGTAGGTCTCTAAGAACTTGTTTTATCAATCTAGGAGTTCCTGTATTGGGTGCACTATATTTAGGATAGTTAGCTCCTCTTGTTGAATTGATCCCTTTACCATTAGGTAATGCCCTTCTTTGTCTTTTTTGGTCTTTGTTGGTTAAAGTCTGTTTTGTCAGAAACTAGGATTACAACCCCTGCTTTTTTCTGCTTTCCATTTGCCTGGTAAATTTACTTCATCACTATATTTTGAGCCTACATGTGTCTTTGCACATGAGATGGGTCTCTTGAATACAGCACACCGATGGGTCTTGACTCTATCCAGTTTGCCATTCTGTGTCTTTTAATTGGGGGCATTTAGCCTATTTATATTTAAGGTTAGTATTGTTATGTATGAATTTGATCCTGTCATCATGATGCTAGTTAGTTATTTCACAGGCTTGTTGATGTAGTAGCTTCATGGTGTCATTGGTCTTTGTACTTCAGTGTGTTTTTGTGGTGGCTGATGACGGTTTTTCCTTTTCATATTTAGAGCTACCTTCAGGAACTCTTGCAAGGCAGGCCTGGTGGTGACAAATTTCCTCAGCATTTGCTTGTCTGAAAAGGATTTTATTTCTTCTTTGCTTCTGATGCTTGGTTTGGCCAGATATCAAATTCTAGGTTGGAAATTGTTTTCTTTAAGAATATTTAATATTGGCCCCCAATCTCTTCTGGCTTATAGGGTTTCCACTGAGAGGTCTGCTGTTAGTAGGATGGTCTTCCATTAGTAGGTGACTTGGTCTTTCTCTCTGGCTGTCCTCAACATTTTTTTTCCTTCATTTTGACCTTGGAGAATCTAATGATTTTATGTCTTGGGGTTGATCTTCTCATGGAGCATTTTACTAGGGTTCTCTGGATTTCCTGAATTTGAATGTTGGCCTCTCTTGTTAGGTTGGGGAAGTTCACCTGGATGATGTCTTGAAGTATGTCTTCTAACTTGGTTCCGTTCTCCCTGTCTCTTTGAGGTACCTCAATCAGTTGTAGGTTTGATCTTTTTACATAATCCCATAGTTTTCAGAGGTTTTGTTTGTTCCTTTTTATTCTTCTTTTCTATAATCTTGTCTGTCTTATTTCAGCAAGATAGTCTTCAAGCTCTGAAATTCTCTCCTCTGCTTGATGTATTCAGTTATAGATACTTGTGGTTGCACTGTGAAGTTCTTGCGTTGTGTTTTTCAGCTCCTTCAGGCCATTTCTATTCCTCTCTAAACTGTTTACTCTGGTTGATAGCTCCTGTAATGCTATACTATCATTAGATTAGAAACCCCAGTAATCTTGATTTTAGTTGACTAACTTTGAATGTCATGACTCATTCCAAAGAAATATTCTGCACAGCTAAAACTAATGTAAAATTAAAAGAAGCATCAATGAAGATCCAGATTCTTAGCTTCTTTGCATTAGGTTAGAACATGCTCCTTTAGCTCAGCAAAGTTTGTTATTACCCACCTTCAAAGCCCACTTTTGTCAATTCATCCATCTCAGCCTCTGCCCAATTCTATGCCCTTGTTGGAGAAGTGTTGTGATTATTTGGAGGAGAAGAAGCAATCTGGCTTTTTGAGTTTTCAGTGTTTTTTCATTGATTTTTCTAATCTTCATGAGGTTTATCTAGCTTTGATCTTTGAGGCTGCTGACCTTTGGATGGGGTTTTCATGAGGTCTTTTTTGTTATGCTGTTGAGATATATATATATATATATATATATATATATAAAACTTGGCATATATTAAATATATATGTATATTACTTGGCATATATTAAGTATATATATATATATATATATATATATAGCTTGCCATAGATTAAAATCTTCAGGAAAATAAGCAATTACCTTCCAGAAGCTAGAGTGATCCAACTGACTTCCTCTCATTCCCCCTTTTCCCTTCTTCCCTTAATTGGAAGTCTATGGTTCAAATCTGGATTTTCACTGATACTTTTTAATTTTACATTAGTTTTATCTATGCAGAATATTTCTTTGGAATGAGTCATGACGTTCAAAGTTAGTCAACTAAAATCAAGATTACTGGGGTTTCTAGTCTAATGATAGTGTAGCAAGATTGTCCCAGAGCTGAGTTTCCTTGGCACACTTGACTGGACAATTAAATTATAGCGATGATGATATTATCATTAAGAAAATAATATTGTGTATGTGGGGGGGTGTTGATTTTCTGCTTGTACTTTTGTCTTGTTGCAGAAGATAGCTGTTCTGCTCCCCAAGGCAATCCTTCTTAACTTTTTCACCAGATTCTTTCAACATTTATGTACATATCTCTAATTAATGTTTGATAATATCACTATTTAAAAAATTTTTGCTTTAAAAATTATTTCTTAAACTACTACTATAGAAGATGGAGAGTTGGCTATCTTTTCCTTACTCCTTGTCTACAGGAATCTTATCTACTCTTCTTTAGAAGGGAGTAATTTGGTAATTGTTATTACATCAATATTCATTTCTATATGGTATTACAACTATGAAAACCTTAGTCACAGCTGAGTCATATATTATACTATAATCATTTTTCCTTTAAAACTTTTTGTTGATGATAATTGCCTTATTCCTTTTTTGCTTTCTTTGTACTGATTATTAAATTATGCTGAATCTTTTCTTCAGCTCTGTCTGTTTCTCAGTAAGATTATAGATGTTTGATAATTTATCAATGTTGCCTTCTGACCTGGTCTTCTGAAACCTTCTAACATACTCTAGGCCAGGTGAATTGCTCTCTATATTAGCTGCACAGCTGCTGCCCTGGGATTTCTCTTAACCATCATCTTGATTTCCTTCATCTTTCCAAGCTGGTTTCCTATTTCCCAGAATTCATGTCTTATTTTTTCTGCATGGATGCTGTGATAGTAGGTATGGGGAAGTAAAGTTTTGACACATTATACATCTAAAGATGTCTTGACTCTGCTTTCACAATGAATTGGGAATTTAGAAGGATGTATAATTTTTACTTTGGAAATACTTTAACAATGTGGAAGATATTTCTCTACAGTATTTTGGTATCTACAGGTACTATTGAAAGAAAATATAATCATAGATTTCAGAACCTTATTATAAAATCCATTTTTCTACAGAATTATGGGATCTTTTGTTAGTTGCAAGAGTAGACATTTTACAATGTTGTGTCTTGGAATAGATCCACTTTCATCCGTTGTCCTGTAGACTCTCTGGATATTTTAAAACTATAAAACCTATCTTTTTTATTATTATTATACTTTAGGTTTTAGGGTACATGTGCACAATGTGCAGGTTTGTTACATATGTATCCATGTGCCATGTTGATTTCCTGCACCCATTAACTCCTCATTTAGCATTAGGTATATCTCCTAATGCTGTCCCTCCCCCCTCCCCCCACCCCACAACAGTCCCCGGAATGTGATGTTCCCCTTCCTGTGTCCATGAGTTCTCATTGTTCAATTCCCACCTATGAGTGAGAACATGTGGTGTTTGGTTTTTTGTCCTTGTGATAGTTTACTGAGAATGATGTTTTCCAGTTTCATCCATGTCCCTACAAAGGACACACACTCATCATTTTTTATGGCTGCATAGTATTCCATGGTGTATATGTGCCACATTTTCTTAATCCAGTCTATTGTTGTTGGACATTTGGATTGGTTCCAACTCTTTGCTATTGTGAATAGTGCCGCAATAAACATACGTGTGCATGTGTCTTTATAGCAGCATGATTTATAGTCCTTTGGGTATATACCCAGTAATGGGATGGCTGGGTCAAATGGTATTTCTAGTTCTAGATCCCTGAGGAATCGCCACACTGACTTCCACAATGGTTGAACTAGTTTACAGTCCCACCAACAGTGTAAAAGTGTTCCTATTTCTCCACATCCTCTCCAGCACCTGTTGTTTCCTGTAAAACCTATCTTTTTTTTTGGAATGTTGTTTTGAAATTTTCATGTGATTATTTCCTTTCTATGATTCCTACTATTTTGTTTTCTGTTTCTGATCTCCTCAACTTTATCTTTCACACTTTATATTGAATTTTTCAAAAATTTCTGCTCTTGTATTTTTAATTTCAGAAAGCATTTTTTTAATTCAACAAAGATACCTTTCCTCTAGCATTCACTTTTCTTTGCATAAATACACTTCTTATCTCTTTGAAAATAATAAATTCTCTTAATTTAGTCACCTATCTACTTGCTTAGTTTTTAGTCACCTGCTTTTTTTTTTTTTTGCTTGCACATTTTGTCTCTATTTTCAATACCACATTTTTTTCCCTTCCAATGTCTGGGACTTGTTTACTGTGATCTTCCTGTATAATAGATTTGATGAAGTCATATCCTTGTGCAAGCCCAAATACAGTATTTTAAATCTTAATTCTTGGTGTAGTCAGATTTCCTGGAAGAGAGACTTCTATTTTCTATATGGATGGTGAACTCCTGGCTTCCAAAGTTCTAGAATCTAAGTGGGTTAAAAATGTTGGGAAGTACCTCTTCATCAATGGGCCTTATTTCTCAGTGTGGAGTCTTTTATGCTTTGCTCTTTTTAGAACATAAATCTCTAGTCTTTTGCTGGGATGGGAGTTGGAAGCTTGCTTTGCTGCACATACAGATGTCACTACCCCTCACCACGGTGATCCTGCAGTGGGGTCAGGGGAGTTCTTCTTTTGTCTTAGATTTTCAACTAATCTTTTTTCCCCACGTTTACTTTTAATACCAGAAGTAACTGGTGCTGCCAGTTTCTAAATTTTTGAAGACATTGTATGGTACATAAAACGCCATTTTGACCTCTTGCTCTGTCATTTTAGGATTCAGCTCTCTCTGCTATGCCAAATCCATGACCAATGACTACTCATTCACATTCATCTGCCTTCTAGCTTAGAAGTCTGAACTCTGGTCTTTTCATCTGTTTTTTTTTTTTTTTCCCTGGTGTGTGTGTGTTTTGGTCATTAAAGAATTTCCTTTATTGTCGTTTTATTGATTTGTTTCCAAGAAATAGTAGCACAAAATTGCAGAGTACTAATGTTAATATTTATAATTACCTCTAGCATTAGTTCAAGTCCTCTAGGAAGCAGTTGTCATGATAGAACTAGATGTGCAAGGGATGTACTGGGGGAAATGCCCGTAAAGGATAAAGAGGAGAGAGAATAGGAATAGGAGGGAAGAACCTTCAGAAGTGATGTAGTTCTTTTTTTTTAAATTATTTTATTTTATTATTATTATACTTTAAGTTTTAGGGTACAGGTGCACAATGTGCAGGTTTGTTATGTATGTATCCATGTGCCATGTTGGTGTGCTGCACCCATTAACTCGTCATTTAGCATTAGGTATATCTCCTAATGCTATCCCTCCCCCCTCCCCCCTCCCCCCACCCCACAAAAGTCCCCGGAGTGTGATGTTCCCCGTCCTGTGTCCATGTGTTCTCATTGTTCAATTCCCACCTATGAGTGAAAACATGCGGTGTTAGATTTTTTGTCCTTGTGATAGTTTGCTGAGTTCTTATGCTTGTGGAAGGAGAGAGAGAAGGAAAGAGATTTGAGTAGGAAGAGCCTCAGGCTACAACATAGCTCTGAGAAAGGCTTGGCCAGCCAGGATGATGGGCAGTCCCAACACAAAGGTTGTCCATTACAAATGTTGCACATTAGGCAGAAATAATCTTGCTCTAGAATCTGTTCTATGCTTCCTCATTGACTAAGAGCAGCTCAGGGAAAGAATGGCATTGAGGTGAATGTTGTGGTAGATCCCAAAGATGTGGCAGATGGAGACTGTCCACAGACTCTCCTTATAGCAGAGTCTTCCTTGAAGTAATATCTGGTCATTTCATGCCCATGACCACCACGTCTCTCCTCTACAAAAGCATCAATTGAGTACCAACTTTATGTAGAAGAAGTATGAGTTACTATATTAGTCAATTTGGCTGCTATAATAAAATACCAGAGACTGAATGGCTTATACACAACAGAAATTTATTTCTTACTGTTCTGGAGGCTGGATGTCTGAGATCAGGGTTGTATGAACAGCATGGTTTGATTCTGGCAAGGGCTGTCTTCCAGGTTCCAGACTGTTGACTTCTGGTTGTACACACTTGATGAGAAGAGAGTGTGCTGACTTTCTGGCCTCTTCTTACAAGGGTATGAATTCCACTCTTATTACATAATTACCTCCCAAAGATCCTACCTTCAAATACCATCACATTGGGGATTAAATGCCAATTTATGAGTTTTGGAGGGATACAGATATTCAGTCTACAACAGTTATTATTTAATATCTTTGCATAAAAGCAAAGTGATTATCTTTTCATGAAAATATATGCAATGGAGATTAGGAGAATGACATGGAGCACTAGAATTTCCCGTGTAAGCTGTTATTGAACTCTCATTTATTTCCATAGCAAAATAGAACATCACTAGCCCATTGCAAAAATCCTGTCATTAGTAACTCAAAAATACATTATGATTATGTTTCCTTGCTCCTTCTCCATTGCCAACATTATTTGCTACCTGAACTATCTGAAATAACGTGTCAACTGGTCTTTTTAATTCTTCTCCGCCTGATGACCATGCATTTACCATCTAACAGCCCCAAGTGTGAACTTTTAAAAGTAGAAACAAATCTTGTCGTTTCTTCTAAACACACTCTGCTGCTTTCAAACTGCTCTTTACATGGCCTGCAAACCCTCACATGATCTGGTAAGTTTCTTTACCACAATCCCAGCCCTTCTGCCTCCAGAGCTTTGTGTTGTGTTTCTTTGGTCTTTGCCCTTTCCTTGCTCTTCCCACTGCCATCTCCTTCTCTATATTTCAAATACTGTACAAGTTGCATACATTTGATTTGGTCTGCTCGTAACCCAGGGCAAAACCAAGACCCTGAGTTTTATGATCGGCCCAGGAAGTTCCTATTACCGGTACTCATATGTCCATCAACAGCTGCCTAACATGAACAGAGCTGGTGTTTGCTCTCTTGGAAAGGCTGAGAGAAAAGAGAAAAATTAAAGAAGCTCTTCTGTCTTAGGTTCTTTCTGTCAACAGCCTAGTCAAATATTTCCTTTGTAAATGCAGATTTTCATGCAAACCGGTAGAGTGCTAAATATGAGAAGACATTGACATTTGGAGGAATGCCTGAATAAAATGAATTGTTTACATACAGTGTGACTGTATGCTTAATTTTTTATTATAGCTAAGTATGTATCTAGACTGCTTTCAGACCGGTGACCCATAATATTGTTCCTTGGGTACAGCAGGTTCTCAATAAATTATCTTGAATGGAACACATAAACACCAGAAGCATAGGATTTCTATGTAGATAACTATATTTCAATTTTGTGGTTCCTAGCCTGTCACAAGTTGTGAGTACAATTTATTTACATATCCTGTTTTAAAAGTTGAGTACTCATGAATATTTGAGGAATGCTGGCTTGGTGGAAAGTGAAGTGACAGACACAGAGAGTTTATTACTCCCTGCTTCACTCAGTCTTTCCTGTTTTTAAATTAATGTTCTTACCTACAAAAATGGGGAGGGTGAGAGAAAAGCAGTCCCAAAGACAGGAAAACAAGGAAATTTCCAGTAAATCAGTTGCTCCCTTTTCCTGTATTTTTATTTCTTTGTCATTTTTAAAAAAGAACAAATAGGAAGATAATTTGTTCCGTATCTTGTATATCATTGATATGGTTTGGCTCTGTGTCCCTACCCAAATCTCATGTTGAAGTGTGATTCTGAGTGTCGAAGTTGGGGCCTGGTGGGAGGTGATTGGATTATGGGGGTGGTTTCTAATGGTTTAGCAGCATCTCCCTAGTGCTCCTTCATGATAAAGTTCTCATGAGATCTGGTTGTTTAAAAGCGTGTAGCATTTTCCCCTTTGCTGTCTCTCTCTCCTGCTCTGCCATGGTAAGACATGCCCACTTTTCCCTTCACCTTCTGCCATGATTGTAAGTTTCCTGAGGCCTCCCAGCCATGCTTCCTGTATAGCCTGTGGAACTGTGCGTCAATTAAACCTCTTTTCTTCATAAATTACCCAGGCTAAGGTAGTTCTTTATAGCATTGTGAAAACAGACTAATAGAATCATAGTGAGCAAAATACTAAGTAAATTATGTAATATTGATGCTGTGTTGATTATCTATACAAAGGATTGGCAAACTTCCTTTATGGGCCAAATAGTTAAAATTTTAGTCTTTGTAGAGTATATGGTTGCTGTTGCATCTTCTTCTCTATCTCCTCTTCCTTTTCACTTTTCATAACTCTTTAATATGTAAAAACATTATTAGCTCATGGCTGGGCAGTGATCATATTTGTCCTGCAGGTGACCCTTGATCCAACTCAATTTACAGAAGTCAAAATTAGACAGAAGCTGTCATCTGAAATTTTTACAAACATAGTGCAAAATATTAAACTAAATTTATGAAAAACTTTGTTCTTTTAATTATATGCAAGGAAAAATTAGAACATGCATTTGCATATGAACAGAAAAAATAAAATCAGAAATATACAGCAATTCAGATATAGAAGTATTTCCTATTTTCTTGTGCCTTCTCAGTGAGAGTTATAGAAACTGCACTTTTAAATTTATGGCTAGAATTTCTAAATTTCCAGTTAGATTACAGGTGAGAGAAAAATATAAATGTTCCACATCATGATGGGAAAGAAGGATGAGTTGTCCCCCACAGTATCTGGGGAGTGTGATTAATGGATTAACTTTCTGCTAGTCTGGCTACCATCAGGCTGTGCATACAGACAGCAAAGCACTAGTATTCACAAGGGTGTTGCCAATGGCATGATGATAGATCTGATCTCTAAAATAAAATAAAAAGTATTTGCTGCTGGGCATGGTGGTTCACACCTGTAATGCCAGTACTTTGGAAGGCCAAGGCAGGTGGATCACTTTAGCCCAGGAGTTCAAGACCAGTCTGGGCAGCATGGTGAAATCCCCTCTCTACAAAAAAATACAAAAATTAGCCAGGTGTTCTGGTGTGTGCCTGTAATCCCAACTACTCGGGAGGCTGAGGTGGGAGGATCACCCGAGCCTAGGAGGTCAAGACTGCAGTGAGCCATGATGGCACCACTGCACCTCCAGCCTGAGTGACAGAGTGACACCTTGTCTCAAAAAAAAATAGTATTGGCTGATTTTTTATGGTGCACATACTCAAACTGTGGTCCATTTCAAGCTATCAGTGGTTTAATAATCAGATAGCAAAATTCTTCAATATGTAATAATCAGCTGTAGGAGCTTGTTCTGAGATAATACTGGCTTTCTGTCATCCACTTAAGAGAGAGTTTTCCAGGTCTCAGATTACTTTCTTTGAAAGCTATTTCTTATGATGTCAGATTGACTCATGTTCAGTATTTTTAAAGAAACAATATGTAAAACTGAGCATTGTTACATTATAAAAAATAGTATTCTGTTTCAATGGTAGACTACAACCCATTGGCTGAATCTGGCACGTAGCCTGTTTCTGTACAGTCCATCAACTAAGAGTATTTTTCACATTTTTAAAGGTTTGTAAAAGAAAAAGAGGAGGAAGGAGAATATTAAACAGCAACCATATGTGGCCAGCAAAGCCTAAACTATCTGGCCCCTTACAAAAAAATGTGTGTGATCCGGTTCTTCTTTATCATCACCAGAATTTAAAAGTAAGATATATTTTAGTCTTCTATAAAAGGCATATAGTATTAAGTAGAAATCCAAAGACAATATTATTTTCTGAAAACAAGGTAAGAGAGGTAGAAACATGAGAGTAATTAACAGTGATGGATGCTCATTTCTTCACTGTAGTAACTGCTTTACTATCTCTATGTATCCCATAACATCATGTTGCACACCTTAAATATACACAGTAGAATTTATTTTTAAGAAAGACATGTTAACAAAAATAGGGCAATATAAATACTCAAGTTAGATTGTGTGTTTTTTGCTTAAAGATGCCATTTTAATCCCTAAGAATACAAATTTAAAATTCTTGCCAGTCTTCGGAATGGCAAAGGCATGGAGCAACTGCAAGTCTAATTCACAGTTGTTTCTTATCACGTTAACATACCCTTAGTATGTGACCCAATAAGTCTACTCCTAGCTGCTTCACCAAGAGAAATGAAAACATATGAACACAAAAGGACTTGTGTAAGAATGTTAACACAGCGTAATTTATGACAGCCCCAAACTGGAAACAACTCATATGTACATGAGTATGGCAGTAAGGAAACAAATTGTGGTATATTTAATGGAATACTACTCAGCAATAAAAAGGCCCACTTGCTATTACATGCAACAGTATAGATGAATTTCAAAAGCTTACAGTGAGCAAAGAAGCCAGATTCCAAAGATCGCACACTGTATAATTCGATTTTCTGTAAGAAGACCGAATAGTAAGTATTTTCAGCTTTTCAGGCCCAATTGTCTTTGTTTCAACTGCTTAATTCTGTCATTGTAGCTCAAAAACAGCCACAATCAATATATACGGAAGGAGTGTGACTGTAACAATCAAACCTTATTTGTGAACACTGAGATTTTAATTTCATAAGCATTTTGTCTATCATAAAATATTCTTCTTGAAAAATCATTTAAACATGTAAAAAATACTTTTATCTTTAGACCTTTACGGAAAAAGTTGTGGGTCATAATTTGCAAATGCTATGTTGTAGATGACACTATAGTAATGTAAATGTCATAAAGCAGATAAATAAGTTGCCTAATGCAAAGGACGGGGTGGGGTTGATTGCAAAGAGGCACAAGGGTAATCCTGGGGGGGTGAGAGAAATATTTGCTATCTTGATTGTAGTGGTGGTTATATAAGAGTATGTATTTGTTGCAACTCACCAACTATACATTTAAAATGGGGCATTTTATTACATGTAAATTATTCCTCAATAAAGGAATAAAGTTAATTTTTCAAAAAAAAAGAATAAACTGCAAGTAGAAGTAGATGTATTTATTTCACTCTTATTCTCCCCCAAAACTTTCACTAGCTTGAATGCTATTATACAAGACAGCAAGCCTATCTTAGGAGGTAACAGAGTTTTCTCTGGTGACTAAAGATCAATCAGGGTTTTTTTGTTTTTTTTTGTTTTGGTGTTTTTTTTTTTTTTGCAACAGGAATGGGGAGACTTGAAGGAAAAGAAAAGAATTCACTGATTATTGAGTTCTTAACTAGTTAGTTAAATCTATAGTATCACGGTCCTATACCAGTATCATGGTTACTATACCAGTAAGATACACTACGTTTAGAATCTTTTAAAAATTAATTTGATTCAGAGCTGCTGATTTTATTATTGTTAAGATATACTGTACAATCATGGAAATGTGCTGAAAAATGAAGCAAAAACAATTTTAAACATACTGACATAAATGATAAAGTTACATAATAATATCAATAATCAAGCTTAATATCATTTTAATGCTAGTATTATACTACATGTTTTACCTGTGTTATCTAATTAAATTCTCAAAACATCCTTCTGAGGTTTGATCTCTTTATTGTCTTCCTTTTTTCATGGGTAAAGTGAGACTTGTTGAGGTTAACCAGCATGCTTAGACTTGCACAGATGGAAGCCTGGATCTCTAACTCTGGAACTTTAGCTTGATAAGACAGAGAAAAGATTTTCTTTCCCAGAAGACTTTATTAGAATAACAACAAAAACAACAACAACAAAAGACTAGATATCCTGGCTCTAAATCCTCTGGGGATTTTCAAGTATGAGAATATAAGTGTCTTAATTTTCTGAGTCACATTCCTTAGTATTGCTTTTCTTAGTATTTACTTTGCTTCTAAGTGTGCAAAAAATGTTTGTGGAATGAAAGAATTATTTAGGAATTGTTCCCAGAATGTTTTGGCCTTAATTCCTTATCTAATTTTTTTCTCATCATTTAAAATTATTTTTTATTAAGGTGGAATTCATACAACATAAAATTAACCATTTTAAAGTGTACAATCCAGTGGCATTTAGTACATTCACAACATTTTGCAACCATCACCTCTATCTAGTTCTCTTTCCCTAGTTTTTAAAATAAGTATAAACTTTAGAGTCTATACATTATTTTTGTGTCTTCAAACCCAGGACAAAAATATATATTCAGCTAGAAATGTTTTTGATTACAACTGCTGCCTTATCTTTAGCAATGTAAACCACTTCAGATGTTTGAGGCTTCTGGGTCTGGGTACCACCAACATACTCTCCTAGCTGTCGATTGAAGAACACATTGGCAAGTCAAGACTGTCTTTTTCAAGATCAGGCATTTGCTGGTTATGCAAGCTGCATTGCTGATATTGGTCCAGTTGCTTTTATACTCCTGGAGTATGTCATTCCTCTTTGATCACTCACAGTATTTGCTGACTTGATGGGAAATGAGCAAGAGTGTAACACTCAACCAAAATATGTCTGGGACTAGATTACAATTCTTAGAGTTCTCTTCACTGTCCTTAAATAGAGATAGGGAAACCATGATTTGAAAGTGGTTGCATGCTTGCAGATGGTTTGGAAGTTGGAAATTGTAGACACCTGGGCTGTTAAATTACTCATGGGCTTGTTTTATGACCAGGATTGATGCCAGATGAATGTTGCTTGGGCAGGCTGCGGTGCTCACTCCCAGGTGAGAGCTTATAATGCCCTTCTGATAAGGAGAGAGCCATTGGGCAAATTACTACCGGGCTCCGAAAGTTCACCAGAGATTTCGATCAACAGCAGACATCTGTTTACTTCCTTAACTTTGTGTATGAAATTCCCAGATGTGTATGCATCAAAAATGAGGGAAAAATGAGTTACATCTTCTTTTATCAGTTGCCTATGTAATTCTACTTCTTCATAATTGTTTTTTTTTTTAACTAGAGTAAGATGCATCTGTTTGTATTAAACTGCTTTCTCATGATATTTTGGTGAACCTACTGAATGAGAAAGGAAAAGAAAAAAATAAAGAATAAAGAAAAAAAAAGCAATCTTTTGGATAATCATCATTCAGTCTTCCTCCCAGACCATGCACCTGTTCCTCTCAAGTTCATTTCGGAAGTGAATGAGAAAGGATTTTATTATATTGTGACCTTCTGTCTAAATTTTCCTTTATGAGCATTTGCAGTAGATAGTGAGACTCCAGGAACTGCAATTGCAAGCACTATAAGTACAGTTAAACAGACACATTTGGGAACAATGGTTATTTTTATGATAGAATAAAATTTCTATGTTTAAATAACACCCCATGAAAACTAATTAATCTTTAAAGTGTTAAAAATGTCCAGAAAATTACATTGCCTTGTTGCAATACATAAGAAGAGGGCATTCAAATCTGATGTCTGCTAAACTCTGTGATTACTTTTTATTTTTCTGGTGTCACTGTTCAGGCTTTAAAAACCAAATATACAATTCAAACAAACTACATAAGCAGATGGATGGTCCAATTTCATTTTTATAGTGTGACTCAGCAGCTGTACTCCATTTAAGGCAGGTTGGACATAATAATAATTCACTCTAATTACTCCTTTCTGATAATGGGTCCTCTTGGCATAATCCCCTAAAGAAAGCTTTGAAGTCAGCTCAAGTTACCAGCAGGAATCATGATAACACATTTTTATGATTCTTAGAAGTTTTTGTCCCCAGAGATCTCCAGATAGTTCTCTTTCCATGATTCACATACTTATTGTTGCCTTACAACATATTTCCTGGAAAACTTTTAATCTCAGATGTTTTCCCTATTTGCCTAGTGTTTTCTTCTGCTACCCAGAGAGCATCATTCTATGAAATGACACCATAATGAATATAATACATGAACTGCACATACAGAAAAATATCACAAACTATGATGGAGATGACTTTTTCATATTACACTATTTTTGGAGTATCCATGTGACTTTCTGAGTTTATATAAATGACCAAGAAACATATATACATCAGTGGAGAGAAGATCATTTTATAGGCCTGCTATTTTTGCCTGCGGCTTCAACTACAAGTCTAAATAAAAGGAATTCAGAGAAATGTTTCTCCAAAAAGAAAAATACTGAAGATCAAAATAGTTGTAAGATGGTACAATGTTCTCCATAGACTTGACCTTAACCATTCCGGTGGAGTGGTCATTTATTTTCTCAAGGATTTGATTGTCATGTCATACCGCTCTTTGGCAAATGCCACCCAGTGTCAGTTCTGTTAAAGTCCTAAATATATGCATTCTAAACCACAGCTCAAATAATATTTAATTGTTATTCTCTTGTGTTGTAATTCTATTCCAGTGAAGGGGTGGAAGAGTGGTAACTGTTATCACCAAGTATAGCATTTCATTAAATCTTTGAGCAGACAGAAATAACTTCCTTCAAAAGTATACAGGGATACTTTGATGTAGAACATATTGGTTCTTGCCCTCTGGAAGTCACTCATCACAGGAAAGACAGTTAATGACTTTCCCCAGATATGCATTTCTTCCTGTTTCTGTCATTCTTTAAATACTTGTCTTTTGCCACTAGCTTTTAGTCATTCATTACTGTGTAGATTTGAATAGCTGCAAATTCCAGAGGGAGTAAAATTGAATAATATCTGAACGCATTGGCCAAACGTACAGGCAGGGCTTACAAAGTACCCCAGTACCCAGGGTCCTATTTACTTAAATTGTTTAGGGACCACTTGGGAAGGAACTCACCATAGAAAAGATCCATAGACATAACATATAGACAGGGGTGGAATAGGCAGAGTTTGTGGATGTGTATGTATTTTGGTATTGGGAGAAGAGAAGAAATTATCAACTGAGGCATAAGTTAAATATGTATAAGTTACATAAACTGCACCCATTTTGAGCATATACTTTGAGAAATTTTGAAAATATAAATCTGTATAACCACCTCCATAACCTAAATATAGAACATTTATCAGCCCCCAAATTGTGCCCATTTGTAGTCAATTTCAATTCCTCAACCTCTGGCCACAGGCAACCACTGATTAGATTTGAATTTTTTGGAGTTTCATGTAATTATAATCTTAGAGTTTATACTCTCTTGTGTAAAGCCAGTGTTGTTGTGATTCATCCATGTTATTGCATAAAAGTAGTATATTCTTTTCATTGCTTATCGTAATTTCATTTCATGGGTATACCACAATTTATTTATCCAGTCACCTGTGGATGGACATTTGGGTTTTCTCTCATTTCAGCTATGGCAAATAAAGGTGCTATGAACATTCACGAACATTCATGTACAACTCTTGTTGTAGATACATGTTTGTATTTATTTTGGTCAGATATCTAGGACTACCATGTCTGATGGTCAGTGTATGATTATCTTGTTAGAGTAACTGACAAGCTGTTTTCCTGAGTAGTTGTAATATTTCACATTCTTACCAGCAGCGTGGAACAGTTGTCCCACATACTTGCTGACTCTTGGGACAGAGAAGCTTTTTAATTTTAGCCATTTTAGTGGGGTTATAATGATATCTATTTGTAGTCCTAATTTTCATTACCTTGATGAATACAGATGCTGAGCTTATTTTAATGTCCTTATGGTTATTTATACATCTTCTTTTGTGAAGTGTTGGAACAAAACATTTTTATATAGGGTTATTTGATCTGTTACTGATTTTCAAGTGTTCTTCATATTCTAGAAATAATTCCTATACCAGATATATTTATTGTGAATATTTTCTTCCAGTCTGTTTGCTATTTCATTCTCTTATCAGTATCTTCCTTCCAAAAGGCGAATGTTTTCTCTATTTTTACGATGAAGTCTAATTTGCCCATTTCTTTTTTATTAGTTGTATTCTTTGTGACTAATCTGAGAAATCTTAACCTATTCCAAGTTTGTAAGGATTTCTCTTGTTTTCTTTTGAAAGTTTTATATTTTCTTTTAGAAGTTTACATCTATGATGCATTTCAAGTTAGTATTTTATATAGTGGAAGGGAAGAGTCAAGGCTCACTGTTCCATATGTACAAATACTTATCCCCACACCATTGTGCAAAAGACTATCCATTTCTCTATTGGATTTTCTTGGTAGCTTTGTCAAAGTTAACATGTATACATAGCCACATATATGTGTGGGTATATTTCTGACTCCCTGACATGGTTTGGCACTGTGTCCCCACCCAAATCTCATCTCAAATTGTAATTCCCCTAATCCCCATGTATCAAGGGTAGGACCTGAGGGGAGGTGATTGGGTCATGGGGGTAGTTTTCCCCATGCTGTTCTCATGATAGTGAGTGAATTCTCACAAGAGCTGATGGTTTTATAAGGGGCTCTTCCCCCTTCATTCATTTGCTCTCTTTTGCCTGCTGCCATAAAAGATGTGCTTCTTCCCTTTCCACCATGATTGTAAGTTCCCTGAGGCCTCCCCCGCCATGTGGAACTGTGAGTCAATTCACCTCTTTCCTTTATAAATTACCCAGTCTCTGTCTTTATAGCAGTGTGAGAACTGACTAATACACTTGCCATTCTGTTCCACTAATATATATTTCTATTTTTATGATAACAGCACACTTAAGAGTAAGTCATAAAATCAGGTATTATTCTCTTCATAATTTTTTTCCCTGCTGTTCTAGGTTATTTGCATACCCATATGTATTTTCCACTTAGCTTGTCAATTTTTTGACAAATATAGACTGCTGCTAACTTGATTGGGATTGCATTAATTTTATAAATAATATTATAGAAATCTTAACCATATTGAGTCTTTTAATCCATGAACATGTTATAACTGCATTTTATTTAGGCATCGGCATTGTTTTGTAGTTTATGCAGTGTTTTGTAGTCTTTAGTATACAGGTCATGCTCACGTCTTGTTAAATTTATACTTAAACATTTAATTGCAATTGTAATAGTATTTTTAAAATTTTAATTTCTAATGCTTCATTGGTAGCCTATAAAAAACAATTTATATTTGCATACATTTGACAAACTTACCTGGTGCCTTTTTTCTTATTTTGTAGATTGTTTGGAATTTTTAGATAGATGATCATGTCATCTTTCAAATAAGGAAGTCTAACTTTTTTTGTTCCAATATGTATGCCTTTTACTTATTATTATTTTGTTATCAGATTGACAAGGATCTGTAGCACAATGTTGAATAGAAATGAACAGTAGATACTATTGTCTTATTCCTAGTCTCAGAAGGAAATCATCACCTCTTTTACTATTAAATATAATGTTAGTATTATGTTAGCTTGTTTTTTCATCAAAACCCGTAAGTGACTAGGAAAAATTCCTTCTATTCCTAATTTCTGAAAACATAAATCATGTATAGCTATCAAACTTTGTCAACCTAATTTCCTGCATTTATGATGATCATATGGTGTTTCTTTTTTTTCTGTTAATATGATGAATTTGATTGATCTTTTGAATGTTACAGCAAACGTACTTTTCTGTAATAAATCTAAATATTCCTTAAATGTTTTACAGAATTGTGTTTCAGTTCTATTGCTGCATAACCAACCACTTTAAAATTGATGAGTTTCAAACAACATTTTTTTTAGTGCACATAGAGTCTGAGTCAGGCATTCAGACAGACCACAGCAGAGATGGCTTATCTTTACTCTTCTACTTTGTGTGCCTCAGCTCAGTAGATTCAAAGGCTGAAGTCACTTGATATCTGAGGACCAGACTCAACTCACATGTCTGGTGGTTGATGCTGGCTCTCAACCAAAAGATATATGGGTAGCTTTCCCATATCATCTCATTGTTAAATATTGGAATTACCTTTTATAACTAGAGTTGGAAGTTAAGCAGTGTAATTCTACCACATTCTATTAATTAAAAGCAAGTCCTACAATCACTCAGATTCAAAAAAAAGAATCATATTACATTTCTTTATGGAGTGTGACAAGGCTTCTAAAGAGCATGTGTGATAAAAGATATTAATGCAACTGTATTTGGAAAATACAATTGGCCAAAGCCAATAAAGCCACCTGGGACTGGAATTTTCTTTCTAAGAAGATTTTTGCTTACAAATTCAGTGTCTTTCATTGGCATTAATCACTCAGATTTTCTATCTCTTCGTCAGTCAGTTTTGTTAATTTGTGATTTTCAAGGTATTTTTTAGTTTTATCTAAGCGGTCAAATTTATTATGAAGTTGTTTAAAATATTCCCGTATTATTTTAGTCTCTGTGGCATCTCTAGTGATGTCCCCACTTTTATTCCTGATGTTGGTAATTTGATAATTTGTTTATTCTCTCTGTTACTCTCTATCTCTCTCTCTTTCTCTCTCTTTTTCTCCCTCTTTCTCCCCATCTTTCTCCCTTTTTCTCCCCATCTCCCTCTCTTTTTTTCTCCTTTTCCCTCCTCTCTCTCTCTAGAGCTTTAAGTCTACCAGTTTGCTGCTCTGTAACAAGAATAAAATTTTGGTTTTATTTATTTTTTCTATTATTTGTTCATTTTCTATTTCATTGACTGGCACATTTTTCCTTAGTATTTTTTCATTTCTACGTATGTGAAATTTAATGTGTTCTCTTTAATCTAGGTTATTTTTCATAGTGGAGGGTTAGATCATTGATTTTAGATCTTTTCTAATATAAAACTTTAATAAGTTGTTTAATAAATTGTTCTCTAAGCTATTTTAGCTCTATTCCACAAATTTTGATGTGTATTTTAAAATTTCTTCTCAGTGAAGCATATTTTATAACTTTACTTTTGATTTATTGTTTTATTCGCGTTATTCGAAAAGATGCTGCTTAATTTTCTCTTAAGTTTTGTAATATAATTATCATTCCTTAATAGCTGTTCAAAGTCCTGCTAATGCCATTTTTTCATCTTCTCTATATGAGTAATTTTCTATTAACTGATTTTTGTCTTGATTATGGGCAACATTATTTTCCTGGTCATTATGACTGTTTTTTATTTGTTTGTTTTCTTTTGCCCTGATGTTTGTTGTATGTCTTTAAAGGATGTTAATGTTGAGTAGTTAGTTGAGCCTGTTCCATTTGAAGTTTGTTTTTAAGCTTTGTCATGATGGGTTTAGAGTACTCTTTAAGGCAAATTTTGAGTCACTATAAGGTGTGACTTTCCTGGCATCACCATCTAATGTCCAGGTATTCCATGAGGACTCTGCATTTTGGTGAATAGTAACTAGGGCATTTACCAGCCCTGTGTGAACTCTGCTAATTGTTTATCATATATTTCCTTGTCATTCTGCTTTATGTAACTTTTATTTCCCTGGTACACTGCCTTACATAGTTTCATAGCATACATGTATCTGCAATTTTGTATTAATAATATATTCAAATGGACCACATTATGATTTCTGAGAGTTCTTGCTCTACACACCTTTGTCTTAGTCAACTTGGGCTATGTAACAAAATACTATAAACTAGGTGGCTCAAACAACAGAAATTTCTCACAGCTCTGAAGGTTGGGAAGTCCAAGGTCAAGGTGCTAGCAGAGTTGGTGTCTGGTCAGGGTTCTGTCCTTGAGTTGTGGCCTTCTTGCCATGTCTTTACATGATAGAGAAAGAGAGAAAGCTCTGTCTTCCCCTTCTTATAAGGATACCAATCCCAACATGGAGACCCCACCTTCATGACCTCTTCTAAGTCTGGTTACCTCCCAAATGCTCCACCTCCAACATTACATTGGGGTTAAGGCTTCAACATATGAATTTTGAGGGGACACAATTCCATTCATAGCAACCTCCTTCCTTTTTGGTACTCTACCCTGAAAATTACAGCCACCTGAGTCTGGCTGAACATCAGTCTTTACTTAGTGAAACCACCATGCTATGTTTGGGATGGTCCTTGCGATAGGTATATACCGCTATGGTATATAAACCACTTCCAGTCAGTTCTGGAAGAAAGTATGAGACTCACCTCATTTGTGTCCCCTCTCTTGGGAATCACAGTACTGTGCTACCAGTTTTTCAATGTCTAAAAACTGTTTCCTTGTGTATTGTATTCCGTTTTCTAGCTATTGAAGGCAGAAGGTATCTTAGTTCAGGCTGCTATAACAAATGACCATAACCTGGGTGTTTTATAAACAACAGAAATTTATTCATCACATTTCTGGGGGCTGAAAGGCTGAGATCAGGGTGCCAACGTAGCGAAGGCCCTCTTCTGGATTGCCAACCCTTGACTTCCCATCGTGTCAACATGTGGTGGAAAAAAGGTAAGAAACTTCTCTGGGCTCTCTTTTTATAAGGGCACTATTCCCCTTCATGAGGGCTCCAACCTAATTACTGAGTTACCTCTCCAAGGCTCTACCTTCTAAAACCATCACATTGGAGGTTAGGATTTCAACCTGTAAATTTGTGAGGGGTGGAGGTTGGGGGAACAAACATTCAGTTCATAACAAGGAATTAAATCTAGTCCCATTTTCTCCATCAGGAGAGTTTTGAATATAGCAGAGTTTATCAGTCTCCATGCTGTTAACATTGATCTCTAGGTATCCCTTATCCCTCTGGGACTTATCTTAAATATCTGCAGAACAGAGAGTAAGACAACAACAACAAAAGCAGGATTGTTAAAATCTCTGTAAGACATAGAAAGCTAGAGTTGGTTCTGCTTTGTTTCCTAGGTAGCAGGGTGGAGCACAAGTTGGCATGGAAATTATTTTGCCTACCTTAGCATTGGTGCATGGAACTGAAGAACAATTCCTGGAATGTAGGAGGAGATTTTAGTAGCCAGGGCAGCTTTTATCTGCATGGCAACTTGGGGGTCAGAACCTAGGAGGCTAACTGTAGAAGCAAAACTAAACCAAAAAAAAAAAAAAAAAAAAAAAAAACAAAAGCCAACTTGCTTTTCAATAGTCTGGGAAGAAGGTACCAGAGGCAAACCTGTAACAGTACAGAAACCTAAACTCTAGGCATACTTAGAGCTATCCAAGGTCAGGAAAACGATCTTGATTTTATACATGTAGACCTTGTCTGTTAAAGCAGTAGGGAAAAAGGCAGAAGCACTTACTCTAACGGTACTCACGGATCCGTGTGATTAATAATCACAACTAGAAGTGGAAAGAATTATTCAGGATGGCCTTAAGGACTAGTTTTTGAGCCATATGTGATACATTGCCTGGGAGTTCTGAACTGGTACAGAGCTATTTGGGAAAAAAAATGCTACTTTTTCAGAAGTTCTATAGGTGGTGTTTTAAACAGAGATACTGTTAACATATTTTATACCTCTAGGCTGTGTCTTTGGGGGAATATACAAGACTTATTTGCTTCAAAAGTATCTCGAGATACTTTCTTTCCTTTTTTTTTTTTCGAGACAGGGTCTCACTCTGTTACCCAGACTGGAGTACAGTGGTTCTATCATGGCTCACAGCAGCCTCAACCTCCTGGGCTGAAGTGGTCCTCCCAGCTCAGCCTCCTGAGTAGGAGGGGCTACAAGCATGAACCACCAGGCCCAGCTAATTTTTGTATTTTTTGTAGAGACAGAGTTTCCTCATGTTGCCCAGGCTGGTCTCAAACGTCTGAGCTCAAGTGATCCTCCCACCTTGGCCTCCCAAAGTGCTGAGATTACATACATGAGCCACCACAGTTGGACTTACCAGCTACTTTCTGAAAGGGTTAGAATATGTTGGCAGGATCCTAGATGTGTCTATTGTTAAGACCATTTTGAGAGAATGATTTTTTAAAATTTCACTAGGTATTAGTTTTCTACTGTTGCCGTAACAAATTATCACAACCTTAATGACTTAAAAACAACTCAAGTCTATAATGTTAGATTTCTGGAAGTCATAAGTCCTAAAATCAAGGTGTCAGCAGGACTGTATTTCTTCTGGAGGTTCCAGGAGAGATTTTAATTCTTTGTCTTTTCCAATTTCCAGAAGCCCCCTGCATTCCTTGGCTTGTAGCATGTTTTCTTACATCACTTTGACCTCTACTTACATCCTCACATCTCCTGCTTTGACTCTCACCCTCCTGCCTCTCCTTTATAAGGACCCTTGTGATCAAGGATAATCTCTCCATATCAAGGTCCCTGACTTCACATCTGCAAAGACTTTTTTTTTCTTTGAGACAAAGTCTCACCCTGTAGCCCATGCTGGAGTGCACTGGCAAAATCTCAGTTCACTGCAACCTCTGCCTCGTGGGTTCAAGTGATTCATCTGCCTCAGCCTCCAAAGTAGCTGGGGTTACAGGTGTGTGCCACCACACCTGGCTAATTTTTGTATTTTTAGTAGAGATGGGGTTTCATCATGTTGGTCAAGATGGTCTCGAACTCCTGGCCTCAGGTGATCTGCATATCTCTGTCTCCCAAAGTGCTGGGATTATAGGCATGAGTCATTGTTCCCAGTTGCAAATACTTCCTTTGATATGTAAGGTAATATATTCACAGGTTCCGGGGATTAGGACATGAATATATTTGTGGAGCTTTTTTTAAATTGTTTTGGCCTACCACACAGGCTGGCATTTCTTCACAGGATTCTTGACATGCTTTTCCTATTTGAGGAATGTTATGAACTGAATGTTTTCATCCCATAAAATTCGCATGTTGAAATCCTACCCCTCACTGTGATGGTATTAGGAGGTAGGGTCTTTGGGAGGTAATTAGGTTGTAAGGATGGAGCCTTCATGAATGGAATTAGTGCCCCAATAAGAGATATTCCAAAGACTCCTCTTGTCCTCTTTCCTCTATGTGATGATACAATGAGAAGATGGCCATCTGCAACTTGGAAGAGGACACTACGCAGAAGCTGATCGTGCCGGCACCTTGATCTCAGACTTTCAGGCTCCACAACTGTGAGAAATCAATTTCTGTTGCTTATGAGACACCCAGGCTATAGTGTTCTGTGATAGCATCCTGCACTCACTAAGAAATGAAATTGGCACTTGAAGGAAGCCTTTCTTTGGATGATCAAAAGTCATCCGTTGGCTCAGGCCTGTAATCCCAGCACTTTGGGATGCTGAGGCGGGAGGATCACCAGAAGTCAGGAGTTCGAGACCAGCCTGACCAACATAACAAAACTCTGTCTCTACTAAAAATACAAAAATTAGTCGGGCATGGTGGCAGGCATGTGCAATCCCAGCTACTCAGCAAGCCAAGGCAGGGAGGTGCCCATTTGAACCTGGGAGGTGGAGGTTGCAGTGAGCCCAGATCACGCCACTGCACTCTCCAGCCTGGGTGACAGAGCTAGACTCTGTCAAAAAACAAAAGAAATCGTCTGTGGTCCTTAAATGGCACAACAAGAGATGTCACCCTGGGGCTTCACTTTTCTTAGATAAGATGTTGTTAGTCTTTACAAGCTGATATCCTAGGCAGCCTGGAGAATACCTCTTGGCTGCTAAAACAATCCACACCATGGGTCATGCTTTTGTATGTATCCCAACATAAACTATGAGACTGTGGGCGCATAATGTATAATGACAACACTCACAACAATACAACTGTCTCCTCGAATACCTAGGGAGGAATTTATCACTCCCTTTCTTGATGCTTACCAATTACACAAAGAGCTTGTGGTTAAAGGGTGAAAAATCTTATATTTTCCTATGTTTTTGGCCTAGATCATGGGGTGTGTTAGGCGTCTGGTTTTAATGATTATTTTAATGGCATTTTAAGCCACAGGCTTAGATGGCTCCTCTCTCTTGCCAGTTCTTACTTGTCTTTTATGTCCTACAAGCCCTGTTCTTCAAACCCCACTGGGCAGAGATAGAGCTTTCTCCTGTGAGGCGTGTGCAGTGCCAAGCAAATCACTGGCCCTCTGCAAATAATAATAGTGTTTGGGGCTGTGACAGGAGATGGAAACTGGACATTTTCTGACCCTCAGTTCCAGTGTATTCTCAGAGCACATTCATTTTGGCATATACTTTGGAAACTGAAAGCTCTCTGAGGGAGTATCAATCACTTTTATGGTGATGTCAGTAACTATATGTATGTGGTCACATGTATGCACTTTGATTACAACATCCATAACTTCATTTAAAAAATGGCTGAAGGCCTACTATGTGTAAATCATGTTGTTGAGCACAGTGGGGTGACAGATGATGAAAGTTGCTGTAGGTCTGTTGTGTGTGTATGTAGCATGCAAGTGAACACACATAAACCCATAAGTGGAATGTATGTACACATGTGTATATAGTAGCTTTTTAAATTAGGTTGACAATTTGATTCTTTTATTTGAAAGAATACTTTGGAAACCAAACCTAATTTCAACTGAAGAAGTTTCTTTTTACCATTGGCAACGCTTTTTGAAATAAACAGATGATTTAGGGGCCATCAAAGGATCCTTAAAGCCACTTGTCTCTCAATATTTTTTTCACTTTTGACTCTGGTGATATCAAAATGACTTAATAGTATTTAAGTTCTAGAATCTGTGGCACTGCCAGTGTGTGTTCATCACAGGTTTGAGGAAGTAGAGAGGATATGGGATAAATTTCTATTCTCTCGTGTATGTGTGCATGCGTGTGTATAGAGAGTGTCTTATTTAGATGCTTCTGAGCAACAAGGGTGTTCTACGTGGTGATGGCAGGTATGAGTATAGGAGTGGCTTCTTTTGGGGGGAGGCACAGACAACAAGTTTATTTGGTGAATGCTGATGGCAAATGTCATCCAAGAGAGACAGTATGGGAAAGGCACTGTGATAAGAGAGCCTAGGGAGCCTTCAGGATAGATAGAAAATCTCACCAGGGGAAGACAACATGGGCTCTGGGAGACTGGGAAGGTCCTCAGCCATTCAGCACTGTAAGGACGAGCTCTGCCCCATGGGCCCGTCACCCCGACAGGATATGCTTCACAAATGCTTCATAGTCGATACAACCATTGCTGCCCTCGTTCCCTGCCACCAGCACCTCTACTTCTTCCTCTGTTATCTTCTCAGCCAGTGTGACAAGAACATGCCAGAATTCAACACCCATGATGGTGCCATTTCCTTCCTTGTCAAACACCTGAAGTCCTTCTACATAATCTTCATAGGTGCCCTGGTCCTTGTTCTTGGCCACCGTCTGCAGCATGGGCAGAAAGTGCTCAAAGTCCAGCACCTTCACATTCATCTAATTACTCTTGGGGTTCCCCAGAACCTTGACCACCTCAGTGTTAGTGGGGTTCTGATCCAGGGCCCCCATCACATCCCCACATTTGTTGTACCGGATCTTGCCATCACCTGTTCGGTCAAACAGCTGGAAGGCCTCCTTGAACTCTGCGATCTGATCCTCGGTGAAGTCACACATCATGAGTGCTCAGCTCTGCGGGACTTTTCCCTGCAGTAATGGCCAGGAGTGGCTTTTTATAAAGGATTTAAACTGATATCCGCCTCTCTATCCTGCCCCAGGCTTTCTTGGTTAGTAGCAAAGGGTGACTTGAGATGTAAGAAGTTAGCTCCGGCTGCCTCTGGAGACTCCTAGCCCACAGTTGACTAAATGTCACTTATTTGGGGATAAAGACTATTCGAAAGTTTGAAGAATTCTTCTCTCTTTCCTTTCCATCCCTCCCTGGGGAACGAGCCCTGAACCACACTCCTACTCTTACACTAAAATCCCCTTATTAATCCATTTAAAAATTTCTTCGTGAGACCTTATTCATTTTCAATGGCTTTGATGTTGCTGTAACAATGGATTCAGAAATTGTTTTGGTTAATGAAATTTGACTCTCTGGAAAGCCCCATTCCTTCGCTCCCCTTTGAAACATGCCTGTAATGATAATGACAATGTACTATGGCAATTTAAAAAAATCTAATTCCCTGTCAAACTTTTTTAAGCTCTTCATATTCTTAACAATGTCTTGGGAATATTGCTTTGATATTTTGTCCCCACAGTAGGCATCTGCACAGTGAAAAACACCATAAGAGTAATATTTTTAAATGATGTTTTTATTTTTATTAAAACATTTTTAAGGAGACAAACTCTTAAACATTTATCACTTCATATTATAACTACTTTTCTTTTTAAATTCCTGCCCATTCTTTTGAATATCTGCAATAGTTGAAAAGATTTAGAATGGATAACTGAACTTAGCAGATACATGACAACTTCTTTTGTCATCTGTATTAGCCTGTTTTCATGCTGCTGAAAAAGACATACCTGAGACTGGGAAATATACAAAAGAAAGAGGTTTAATTGAACTCACAGTTCCACGTGGCCGGGGAAGCCTCACAATCATGGTGGAAGGTAAGGAGGAGCCAATCCTGTCTTACATGGATGGCAGCAGGCAAAGAATGAGAGAGATGCAAAAGTGGGAACCCCTGATAAAGCCATCAGACCTCATGAGACTTATTCACTATCACGAGAATGGTATGGGGGAAGCAGCCCCCATGATTCAAATTATCTGCCAACAGGTCCCTCCCACAACATGTGGGAATTATGAGAGTACAATTCAAGATGAGATTTGGGTGGGGACACAGCCAAACCATATCATCATCACTATTTCTTCTTTCCCTGGCCCCCCCAAATCTTATGTCTTCACATTTCAAAACCAATCATGCCTTCCCAACATTCCCCCAAAGTCTTAACTCATTTCAGCACTAACCCAAAAGTCCACAGTCCAAAGTCTCATCTGAGTCAAGGCAAGTTCCTTCTGCCTATGAGCCTGTAAAATCAAAAGAAATCTAGTTACTTCCTAGATACAATGGGGGTACAGGCATTGAGTAAATACAGCCATTCCAAATGGGAGAAATTGTCCAAAACGAAGGGGTTACAGGGCCCATGCAAGTCCGAAATCCAGCAGGGAAGTCAAATTTTAAATCTCCAAAATGATCTCCTTTGACTCCAGGTCTCACATCCAGGTCATGCTGATGGAAAAGGTGGGTTTCCATGGTCTTGGGCAGCTCCGTTCTTGTGGTTTTGCAGGGTACAGCCTCCCTTTCAGCTGCTTTCATGGGCTGGCATTGAGTGTCTGTGGCTTTTCCAGGCAAACAATGCAAGCTGCCAGTAGATCTACCATTTTGGGGTCTGGAGGACTGTGGCCCTCTTCTCAGCTACACTAGGCAGTGTCCCAGTAGGGACTCTGTGTGGGGACTCCAACCCACATTTCCCTTCCACACTGCCCTAGCACAGGTTCTCCATGAGCACCCTGCCTCTGCAGCAAACTTCTGTCTGGGCATCCAGATGTTTCCACACATCTTCTGAAATCTAGGAAGAGGTTCCCAAACCCCAATTCTTGACTGCTGTGCACTCACAGGCTCAACATCATGTGGAAGCTGCCAAGGTTTGGGGCTTGCACCCTCTGAAGCTACAGCCCGAGCTGTTCACTGGCCTTTTCCAGCCACAGCTGGAGCAGCTGGGATGTGGGGGAGCAAGTCCCTAGGCTACACATAGCATGGGGACCATGGGCCCACTCACAAAACCATTTACTCCTAGGCCTCCGGGTCTGTGACGGGAGCCGTGAAGCCCTCTGACATGGCCTGGAGACATTTTCCCCATTATCTTGGGGAATAACATTTGGCCCCTCATTACTTATGCAAATTTCTGCAGCTGGCTTGAATTTCTCCTCAGAAAATGAGTTTTTCTTTTCTATCACATTGTCAGGCTGCAAATTTTCCAAACTTTTATACTCTGTTTCTTTTTTAAAACTGAATGCTTTCAACAGCACCCAAGTCATCTCTTGACTGCCTTGCTGCTTAGAAATTTCTTCTACCAGGTACCCTAAATCATCTCTCTCAAGTTCAAAGTTCCACAAATCTCTAGAGCAGGGGCAAAATGCTGCCAGTCTCTGCTAAAACATAACAAGAGTCACCTTTGCTCCAATTCCCAACAAGTTCCTCATCTCCATCTGAGACCACCTCAGCCTGAACCTTATTGTCCATATCTCTTTAGGCTTTGGTTAAAGCCATTCAACGAGTCCGTAGGAAATTCCAAACTTTCCAACATTTTCCTATCTTTGAGCCCTCCAAACTATTCCAACCTCTATCTGTTACCAAGTTCCAAAGTCACTTCCACATCTTTGGGTATCTTTTCAGTAACATCTCACTCCTGGTATCAATTTACTATATTAGTCTGTTTTCACACCACTAATAAAAACATACCTGAGACAAGGCAATTTACAAAAGAAAGAGGTTTAATTGGACTTACAGTTCCACATGGCTGGGGAAGCCTCACAATCATGGCAGAAAGTGAGAAGGAGCAAGTCCCATCTTACATAGGTGGCAGCAGGCAAGGAGAGAATGAGAGAGATGCAAAAGTGGAAACCCCTGATAAAACCATCAGATCTCATGAGATTTACTTGCTACCAACAGAACAGTGTGGGAGAAACTGCTGCCGTGATTCAAATTATCCCCCACTGGGTCCCTCCCACAATATGTGGGAATTATGGAAGTACAATTCAAGATGAGATTTGGGTGGGGACACAGCCAAACCATATCATCATCACTATTTCTTCTTTTTTTCCTATACAATCTAATAATGGGAGCTCCAGACCAGAATTACCCTTTAATTAGTTGGGTTTTTGTCTACATTATTCTTGCTTCTCCATTCACTTTTGGTTAAATGAGTTTATCATTAGTGCATCTCCTTTTCCTCCTTCTCCTTATTCTTTTTCTCCTACATCTCCTCCTCTTTCTTCTTCCTCTTCTTTTACTTCTTACTCTTCGTCCAGACACTGCCAAGTATTTCCATGAATTATCTTTTATACTCTTTATCACAGCTCTATTACGGAAGTACTATCCTATTTTAGAGATGAAAAAATGGAAGCTCAAGAAAGGCAAGACACTTTCTGAAGATCAAAAGCTAGAAGTGGTTAAAACAGGTCAATGTTTTGCCAGCCCCTAAATTCCTATTCTATCCATTCACTGATTCATCATTTTAATTATTCTTTCATTTAACAAATACACATTTAATACCTAATTATCTTTCAAGTACTATGTTGGGTGCTTAGTTAGATACAAGAAATAAGATATATCTATGCTCAGAGAGGTTTGTATGCAGTGTGTGTGGTGTTTATGTGTTTTTCATGGGATTCCAAATGAGTAAATAATCCCACTATTGCATTTTCAGTGTGATTGATATAGTAGAGATAGTTACAAAGCGTCACTTAAGTACTATAACAAAGAGTCACTCTGGAGAACCAAATAAGGATTCACAAGGAGATAACATTTGATCTGTATTTTGAAGGATAAATTTACATTCACAAATGGAAAAGACAGGAAGAACTTTCAAAGTTATAGAAGATTATATTTTCTTTGAGGAATAAAAAGAAGTTCAGGTTAGCAGGAACACACGGACATCATGGAATTATAGGGAAATGGTTGTAGAAAGTGTTAGGGGTAGGATGTGAAAGACAACATTCAGTTCAGGAAACAATAGAGAGTTAAAGAGGGAGGTTTAAGGTCTGATTTTTTTTTAAAAGAAAGATGTGAATGACATATTTTAAAATAGCAACTGTATTTATTCATACATTTAGCCAACAATCATTTATGAAGCATTTATTGTTGGCAGGCATTTTGGAAAACAATAGATGAGTAGATTATAAACAGGAATCAGATATTCAGGAAATACACTCTTTTGTGGGAAAAATAATACTAAAAAGCCTAGAAAATAACATTGTAAGATCTGATATAAATTTTATGAACATGCTGCAGAGACAGGGGACAATGGAAGATATGTGTGACAATGAAAAGGAAGAGAAAAGAGCCACAAAGATATTACCTTCCATCCCATTAAAAATTACTTTCCTCTAAGAACAAAACTAAACATACAATTAGTGATTAGGAAAGAAATGTTTGTATCTCAGTGAAGAAGAATCGTACTTGGAAAAGGTTTATCCAGAATTTGATGATAAATATGACCTATATTCTTTATGCTATGATGACTTGAGGTTCCTGGATGGAATTGACCCAATGACACTCTCCCTTGAGACAATCAAAGTCTCTTTTAAAAAGACTAGCAAAGATTTATATCATACATTTCCAGTCCACAGACAATACTCAGAGGCCAACAGGGATCTAATAAATGACGAAGAGAAAGATAAGATGTTGTTAAACTGAGCTGAGCCTTCTACTCATGATTGGTGTACTTCACTTGCAAAAGCCTCATAAATGTTGTCCTGCCAGTGCAGTCTTTAAACATAAATATCACAAAGTCTCTTGCTGGGTTTTTGGTGGGGAGCCGGGGTGTCTGTTGTAATATTCTGAGTCTCTGGGTCCAGGTCTTGACATTCAGCTTCCTTAAAAATAACTCAGTTTTACTGGTTAACTTAAGGTTCTTTACATAGCCTCAAAATACACTGATGCTGCACTTATTTACGCAGAAAAGTTGTTCCCAAACTGGGAAGGCTTTGATCTTCTGTCGTCAAAAGCTGGTATTGGTACAAAGATTATAAAAGGCTTCTTAGATCATGTGTGAACAAATAAGTATATGAAGAAAGTGGTAGTAAAGACTTTTTGTTGTTCTATTTATTTCTTTTTTATAAGAGAGAGTTCAATTATGGATAAGTCATAGAAACACTAAAGCTTTTCTTTTCACCTCTGCTTCTACTTTTAGAAGAGAGAGATTTTTAAAGTTCCAGAAGATGATGAGGAAATGACCTGTGTGTAAGCTGCCATGTCTTTAATAATTAAAGCATTTTGAAAGTTAGGTGAAAAGGCAATCTCCAGGGATGGTTATGTCTGCATGGGAACAAATAGGTAAAGTTGATAATCTCAAGAGACTTCCAGCACAGTGTAAGCACTAGACTTTACTCTTCCCAGTCTTTTTTGTACGTGGGACTTGGTGTCAGACTACACTTAGGTTATAAACAACGAGAGGGCAATGTTTCTTGCCAACTGGCTTGTCACCCCATGCTTATCTATGCTGCCATAAACATTTTGAACATTATTAAATGTATTTTTGAGAATAATGGTCATGGAAATGTTACCTATTTAGAATGGAACAGAATAACCTAGAAAGAAAAAGAATGGAAGTGTCTCTAAGAAGTAACAATACATTTTTTCTTACTTCTAAAGAAATGGGATCTCACCAATTTTAAAAGAACAAAAAGATACATCCACTAATATATTCTGGATTTCACTTTGAATCTCAATGAAAGCATGTCGATTCAAGTTTCCTTGCAATGTAGTGCCAATTTTATTCACTATTCTAAGAGATGGTTGTGGCACACTAAACTATGGAAACCATAAACCTCTAATCTAATATAATTCAATGGTCTTTGTTATATACTTAGTAGATAATCAGGGTGATGGAGTGACCCTTAAATCTGGAGGGCTTGGCTGAGTGGCCTTATACAGTCTATATTTTCTGTCTACCTCAGTTTCTAATTCTTCAATCTGAGCATCATAATTTCTGACTTCTCTTTCCATGCAAGCACGCTCTGAAGAATTGAACTGATTTCTCAAATGTAGATGCAACGGTGGCTATGTGATAAGCTAACGTAAGTTATCAGGGTTTTTGTAGCCGCTGACAAATGCCAGGAGGATATATCAGATAATTCTCTCAACTACCCAGCTGCCCTCTCATGCCCACATCAGAATAAAAAGAAATATTTTTTTGCATGGAAGTATTTTTTCCATATTTGTATGGAAGCAGCCAAATCCATATGGTCCTCTGAGCATTTAGTAAAGGAATAATAATAAATAATAGTAAATAAGAAAAATAATAAAAGGCAAGGCAGCCAGTTCACTGCAGGGGACTCCTGAAGGTGGAAGAAGAATTTCAAAAAATTACACACACACACATGCACGCACACACACACACATACACACACAAACAGACTATGAATGATGATTCAATTAAGAAACTGAAGGTAACACCTTGTAGGTATATAAATAATAGAAAAGAAAGCCCGAGGGTTTCAGTATGTACACAAAAGGACAGGCCAGGGCAATTCTGATAAGTGTGTTTAGCTTGATTACACAGTTTCAATAATTATCTGAAATAATTAGGTAAATATCAAATGAAAAGCTCAACACATTTTTGCTGCCATCTAGATATTGAAAGAGCCATAATTTCTCTGCCTGTGAACATAGTGATTATTTTCCTATCTCTATAGGCTTTGCTGCACTGTGTGTTTTCTGAAGTAATTAAACTCTTTTACAGTCTTTGTTAGCTGATTGTAGGTAAGGAGTTTCAGAAAATTTCTACTTGTCATTCTTAAAGCACTGTTTCTGTTCATATATGATCCATCAGTAGGGGTTTAAGATATGCCAGTAGTTAATATTAGTGATAGGAACTTGAAACAATATTATGTTGGATTTTTCTCATTATTTTTTTCTTGGGGTGGTTCATTGTTTATGAATTATTTCTCTGGGGAAGTTGTAATTCTACAAAGGCAGAAATTAAGTCCTTATTTTCTTTGCCCTAACATACTCAGGGCTCAAAACTGATAAGTTCAGGAATGGTTTTGAGTATAAAAAGTTAATGAGTTAATGTCATTAAGGCCTTTAAAGCTTTGAAAATATCACAGGGGAATTTACTGAATATAAGACGTTGTTCCAAAGAATGCACAGTGTAACAGTAGGAAGCTGAAAGTGAAATATTTTAAAAATATGAGAAAAAAAACATCAAGAGTGTAGACCAGGAAGAGGTTTGTTGATTGATTGAAAAGGAAAGAAGAAGAAAAGTCCAAGCAAAAGACTAAATACAGTATAATTGAATATCATCCAGGCTTCTATTTCTTGAATTGCTTTAGGAGATACTTCTGTGGTATGTGATATTCATACCCATCTTCTTTTCTGTCTGTCCAAAATGATTTCCATGTACAGTAATTATTTATATTTTGGGATGAGGACAATAGTGAAGGACATGATTTAGACAATTTTCATAAAGTGGAATGAGGTCATTAAATCTGCTCACATTTATTACAGCTTTTTTTTTCTTTCTCAGCATATGACAGGATTGCACAGCCTTGCCCCTCTTAAATTTAAGCCATGAAATGGGAGTGAATGTTATGTTACACTTCTGCTGAAGTCTTCTTTTTTTAAAATTTCAACTTTTATTTTAGATTCAGAGGGTACATGTGCAGGATTTTTTATATGGATATATTGTATGATGCTGATGTTTGGGGTATAATTAAACCCGTCACCCAGATAGTGAGCATAATACCCAACAGGTAGTTTTTCTACCCTTGTCCTCCTCTCTCCCTCCTCCTTCTTGTAGTCCCCAATGTCTGCTCTTCCTAACTTTATATCCATGTGTACCCAGGGGTTAGCCCCCACTTATAAGTAAGAATATTCAGCGTTTGGTTTTCTGTTTCTGTATTAATTCACTTAGGATCATGGCCTCCAGCGGCATCCATGTTGCTGGAAAGGACATGGTTTTGTTCTTTTTTATGGCTGTGTAGTATTCCATGGTGTCTAGGTACCACATTTTCATTATGCAATCTGCGACTGATGGACACCCAGGCTGTTCTCATGTCTTCGCTGTTGGGAATAGTGCTGCCATGAGCAAACATATTCCATAGTTCCTCCCCCTGCCTGGGTAATCTTAGAAGCACAAGTTGAGATGGAGCATTCTTTAACCTACATTTCTGTTTGACTGTAATGTGTAAATCCTCCTGACAGTGATTTTCTTATGCAATATGTAGGATGAGTAAAAAATATATTTTCATCCACTGAGTGTTGGAGCTGTTCTTGATGATTGAAGAATAATCTGCCTTGTTCTGACTGATAAAGGGCATTACATAGCTGATTCCCTGAAGACCTCTGGCCTGCTAATGTGTAAGAGGTTGGTTTGCATACTTATTTCTGGGATGATTCCAAATTCCCAGGTGGTTCTGATCCTACTGAAGAAAATACACAATTTACATACCAGCTGAGAAATTGAGGAAAATCATAGAAATCTTTTCATTAATCAAGGAAGGAAGAACATAGGCAGTTCCTCTGAATAGCACACTCCTGCTTTCTTTGCAGTTTCGTTGATCTATTGATTTTATGCGATTTGTCCTCCTTCTTGAGTTAGTTTAGGAGGTTCCATGGAGTAACCCTACTCTGGAGCCATCCTTCCGGATCACATTTAAAATAAGAGTGGAGGAAGTGTTTGAATTCAGAGAAGCTCAGTTATCTTCAGTATCTTTGACCCTGAGACTGCACCATGACACGCGTGTAGTGCTGTCAGCAGCAGAAACAATGGGCTCCTTAGCTTATGTTGGTAGGTTCTTAGCTACTGCTTTCTTTATTTCAGCAACTTCAATATGAAGATTATCCTCTGATAATCTGTCCATGTATGAAAACCATTTTCAATCTCTGGGAGCTTCTCACATTCTTAGATATTGTCCAAAATGGTTTTTTTCTTTTCTGTTTGTTTGTTGAACACAGCTCTTTACCAAGGTAATTTTATTCTTTCTCTTAGAAAGCAGAAAATTGTATATGAAGAGCTGGGGTTGGGGGTGGGGAGAACAAAAAGCAGAGCATGGTTTTATCTGATGTCATATTACCTATGAACAAACACAATACCAAGCCTTAATTCCTATAATTGACTGTGGAAAAATGATTAATATTTGTAATATCGTGAGTGGGTGAAAAAAAGAGCGTAAAACACACTATATAAATCATGGAACCAATTAAATATGTGTTGGGGTTGGAGGGAGGGTAAATTCCCTAAGAAAAAGTGTTTTCATTATTTTTTCTTTCATCTCTTTTCAGAATGACACAGTAGGAGTAGATAAGATTGACTCTCTTAATTTTTTATTTAAATTATTAAAATTGCTGGTGCTGAAGTTTCTTTCAGGTTAGTTCTCTGTTAACTTTTTGAGGGAACACATATTTTTCATGAGTAATAGGCAAAATAACAATTTGTTCACGATGTGGTACACTTCTCAATGAGATAATATAACAGAAAAATCTAACATGTTTCCTAAATCAAAAATATGTCACTCCTGTATTTCTCAAACCATTAAAAATCGGCTCAGCATTTGTGGGCACCTTCTACAGCGACACATAGAGTTTGAGAGTATGTGAGAAAATAGCAGAAATCATAATTCCGGCCGTAAGAGAACTCATAGTTTCATATACAAAATTGGGATTCTGCATCATGAAGGTTAATAAACTCAACATGGGTTTGATGTTTAGTTTTCTTAGTAAGGTAAGAGAACTCTAAACCTCCAGCTCTACATTTGATAAAGGTGGAACTAGTAATGACTTTTCTATCTACCTTACATGTGCTGTGTAGATAATAAATTACTGTATAACTCTAAAAATCTCTCTCTTGCGCACGTTCTCTCTCTCTCTCTCTCTCTCTATATATATATATATATATATATATATATATATGTATTTTCAGACTGAGTTTTGCTCTTGTCTCCCAGGCTAGAGTGCAGTGGCGTGATTTTGGCTCACTGCGACATCCGCCTCCCAGGTTCTAGCAATTCTCTTGCCTCAGCCTCCCAAGTAGCAGGATTACAGGCGCCTGCCACCATGCCTGGCTAGTTTTTATATTTTTAGTAGAAATAAGGTTTTGCCATGTTGGCCAGGCTGGTCTCAAACTCCTGACCTCAGGTGATCCCCGCCTTGACCTCCTAAAGTGCCAGGATTACAGGTACGGGCCACCATGCCCAGCCTAAAAATGTCTTTATATTTTTAAACACATTTAAGATTAATGTGTGGATGATGAGAAATATGTATTACAAAAGACAAATGTATAGAAACAGTACAGTAAATTCAAAAGCTACCATAGTGGTTCAGAAACCAGGAGCTAAAATGCAATTTTAGGGCTATGTAGCAGGAAGGAAAAGCAACAGGCAAATATTTGAGACACAGTAATTCTGAAGCCTAGGCAGAGAAGTTAAAAAGCGAACTAAAATATTGAATCTAAATGACTTACAGGGACTGTCCTATCATTTTCAGTGACCTGATGCAGAAGGAGGTAATTCTGAAGTGGTGACAGAGACAAAAAGTTTAATGTTAGTCATGTTGGGTTTAGGTGATGTAACCTAGCTGGGTCAAATATGTTTGTAATGCAATTGACAACACTGAACAAGAGCTCAGGAGAGAAGCCCACGTGAAATCTTGATTTACGATAATCAATGAGGTTTGTGGGAAAGAGGCCCCCCAAGAATAAAATACCTATAGTTTTAGCATGCAACAGATTTATTAAAGATATATTAGAGGCATTAAAAACTATAAAGAGGCCAGGCGCGGTGGCTCACGCCTGTAATCCCAGCACTTTGGGAGGCCCAGGCAGGTGGATCACGAGGTCAGGAAATCGAGATCATCCTGGATAACATGGTGAAATCCCGTCTCTACTAAAAAATATATAAAAAATCAGCTGGGCGCCGTGGCTGGCGCCTGTCGTCCCAGCTACTCGGGAGGCTGAGGCAGGAGAATGGTGTGAACCCGGGAGGCAGAGCTTGCAGTGAGCGGAGATCGTGCCACTGCACTGAAGCCTGGGTGACAGGGCGAGACTCCATCTTAAAAAAAAAACCAAAAAAACAAAAACAAAACCAAAAAACTATAAAGAAATACCGTGAACCAGATGATGCCCACACAATTTGAAAGCTTGGAAGGAGTGGATAATTTTTAGAAAAAAGTAAGAGTTACACAGCTGGACTCATAACACATAGCCACGTTTAGATTAACATTAGGAAATTATATTAGCAAAAAAAAAAAAAGTATTCAGTACCGCCACACTTCCCTCCAAATGGAACTGA